>NC_092335.1:585430769-585737403 GCF_046630445.1 Rutidosis leptorrhynchoides | reverse complement strand
ATTAATAATGTCGTTACAAGAATTATAAATTGTTCAAATGCAGAAAAGTAAATATGCGATAAGTCTTGATCCTAGCCAAGTAAGTCATCACATAAGCAGTAGATATAGAGGTCCTGATCATTCAGTACCTGAGACAAACATGCTAAAAGTGTCAACCAAAAAGGTTGAGTGAAATTCATAGGTTTAACAAATATGTTTGACCGTTTGTTTTTAGACCACAAGATTTGTTATAAAAGTAGATCACGCAGATCCAAAAGTAGTACTGATTCGTGATATTTTAGACTAAACGTTTGTTTTGTTGCCCCGATGATAAGTTGGCAGTACCTTATCACCATGTTTAATTCATTATTAAGTAATACAAAGACATCACGGTCAAATGTATCGGGGACGTTACTCCCGATAGGCCTACCCCCAATAATTAAGAATGCTTTATCCTGAAAGCAATTAAAAAATATCACTGTGGGGTCTTAGTAGCATAAGCTAGTCATAGTACAGTTTAGGTTCGTACTTGTGTCTAAGTTGTTTAAAGTATAAAAGCAGCATGTGTCTCACCCCAGTAAGTATAAAAAGTGCTATAGCAATAAGAGTGGGGCTATGAAAGTCACCTTAGTAATTCGATGAGATAAAGTAATCCTTAAAGAGGAAGTATGGATGATCGAAGCACGGATTAAGTCAACCTAAGAATAAGTTGAGAATAGTTTAGATGTTTTGCCCGTATTATGATAAGTGTAAGTATTTTCTTTTATAGTAAGTTTAAAGAAGGTTTATCGTTTTGAAAAGGCTTTTCATACTAGACAAGCTTCCAATCTAACACTTTCAATTTAAAATGGCCTTTTCAGGTCATAGGTTTCTGAGCCACAGGATCCTTTAACTCGGTAATCCAAACTCTCCGCCTAGACTTTCGAGCGTCCATCCACTCGAGAAAGATCAAGATCTATACCCATCTAATATACCGTTCCAATACGTTTTTAGGTGCGTATAGGAATACAACATTTTAAATACTTTATACAATAAGTATTTACTTAAGTTCAATTGTATTATAGTTATTAAGATTGTTTGGTTTTTAAATCCTAATAATAAGTAGGATATATTTAAGTAGGTAAACAAGTGTTATACATAGAAATTGTGTTTTATGAATGGGTATGTATTAATATCAAGTTAATATGTGTATATATATATATATATATATATATATATATATATATATATATATATTTATATATTTATATATTTATCTTATATGTTAAAATATGTATAGTTTAATTTTAAGTTTTATGTCAATATAAGTACCAATAATTATCTAAAAATGCTAACAAGTGTTTTATTAATTTCATAACAGTAAGTGACATGTATAAAACATTATAAAAATTTTCTATACATAAATATTAAGTTTTATGTATTAAATATTAAATTTTTTTTATAGCTAAAATACAAATAAATAGATAAACAAGTTTAACAACACATTTTATGTTATATTTTTCTTAGGTTCTACTGACCAAAATAAACTTAGGAAAAATTTATAAATTTTTGTTATGGTGTAAAAGTATTTATTTCTAATTTCTTTTTCGGTTCAAAATAAATCAAAGTTTATAAAGTAATAATTATTATATCAACTCAATTAATTCATCTAAATTTTTTGTATGCCTAATATAGTGTATTAAGCTTAAAAAAATTATTTGTACATTTATATTAATAGTTTAACTATTTAATTCAACTTTTGTATTGTTTTTAGTTTAAATTCAGAATTAAATAGAAATATATAATTATTAATTCTAAAAATAATTTTTATAACTTTCTTATTAGTTCCTAAGTAATTTCCATTGATTATCGTAGTCATAAACATGTTATATCATTAAATTCTATTTTTCTTTTTAAAACAGATTTTCCGATACTGTAGCAAAAGTAGAAGAAAATACAAATTAATTATTTAAAATGACAAATAAATCAAACATAAATTTTTATAATTACTTTTATGACCTAAGGAACAAGTGAAAATTATAAAACATAATATATAAAATTGTTTACTATTTATTTCTTCATTATCTATATATACTGAATATAAAAAAAGTTAGTTTTTGACTTTTAATAAATATAAATTCGAATGTATAATTCATAAAAATAATTTTTATAGTCATTAGGATACTTAATACTAATTATCATGTATTTACATTATTTATTATAATTAATTTCGTATTTATTTGGTATTTAACATAAAACTAGCACAAAAATATGATAAAAACTAAATAAAAACTATAAAAATAATATAGAGAACTTACAAAAATAATTTTTGCAGAGGTTTGAGAGTATGATCTTCAAGTGAGAATAAATTTTTGAGGTGTAAAGGATTTTGAAAGAAATGGCTAGTATTTATAGGTGAAAACTTGGTATAAAAAAATATATAAAAGAAATAAAAAGAAAAAGAAAAGAAAAATAAAAATATTAATAATTGTATCAGCTCATAATTTGTATTAAATAAAAAAAAGTGTTTTTATAAAGCTAGATCTAGATCTAGAATAAAATTAAAAAAATAAAAAGCAAAAAGTATTAAATTTTTTTTTGTTTACTATTAAGCGCTACAGTAACTTTTGTTTTTATATATACATATATATATATATATATATATATATATATATATATATATATATATATATATATATATATATATATATATATATTTTACAATGACTATAACCTTCATTTTTATAAAAGATATCATTGTATAGATTAGTTTTTGTAAGTGGTAACATATTTACATAAACTTTACATCTTATAAATATGTATATACTTTTTAGTTATATATAAATATATATGTATATATAACTTTGTCAAGTATAAAGTTTATAAATTTAACTAATAAACTTATGTTACTTGATATGAATTTATATGTTGTAAACTTATTTATTTTAAGTATACATTATATAAATTACTTGATAAGTTTAGGTTTCGTTATATAATATAAACTTATAGATGTACTTTGTTGAATAATATTTATCCGTTTAACGTTTGTTAGTTTCGTATATATATATATAACGACCATTCATTAATACTTAATCTTTTTTTTTTCCGGGCATTTTAAATTATACGGAAGAAAATATAGATGAAAAAATGAGGGTCGTTATAGTACCTCCCCGTTAATGAAAACTCCGTCCCGAAGTTTTAAGTGGAGTTCCCGTCTGCTTCATCAACAGTTGGGAAGAGATGGGGGTATTTTCGTATCATTTGGTCTTTGCGTTCCCAGATATATTCGAGGCCTCTACGCGAATTCTAACGGACTTTAACAATAGGTATGTTGCTCTTACGAGTTTCTTTGACCTCTTCTTTCATAATCTCTATAGGTTCTTCGATAAAGTGCATTTGCAAAGGAATAACAAGAGTATCTTCGGCGAGACACTTTTTCAGATTTGAGACATGAAACACATCATGTACTTGACTTAGTTCAGCTGGAAGTTCTAATCGATACGCAACGGGACCGATTCTTTGAATAACTTTGAAAGGTCCAACATAACGCGGACTGAGTTTACTTCGTTTACCGAAGCGGATAACACCCTTCCAAGGAGATACTTTCAACATAACGTTATCTCCAACTTGGAATTCTAACGGTTTTCGGTGAGGGTCGGCATAACTCTTTTGTCGACTACGAGCGGTTTCTAAACGCTTCTTGATTTGCACGATCTTTTCGGAAGTTTCATGAATAAGTTCAGGACCAGTTAATTGTCTGTCCTCGAGTTCATCCCAACACAACGGAGATCTACATTTGCGACTGTATAAAGCTTCGAATGGTGCAGCTTTAATACTAGAGTGATAGCTGTTGTTGTAAGAAAACTCGGCTAAAGGTAGGTGTTTATCCCATCCTTTACCGAAATCGATAACACATGCTCGTAGCATATCCTCCAAAGTTTGGATAGTTCGTTCACTTTAACCGTCCGTTTACGGATGATAAGCTGTACTCATGTCGAGTCGAGTTCCAAGAGACGCTTGCAAGGATTTCCAGAAATTGGAAGTAAATCGACTATCACGATCCGAGATAATAGAAGTAGGGACACCGTGACGAGTAACAATCTCTTTAACATAGAGTTGAGCTAACTTTTCCATTCTGTCAGTCTATTTGATTGGTATGAAATGTGCAGACTTAGTGAGACGATCAACTATGACCCAAATCGTATCATTGCCATTTGCAGTCTTAGGCAATTTTGTGATAAAGTCCATAGCTATACCATCCCACTTCCACTGTGGAATATCGGGTTGAGTTAGAAGACCAGAAGGCTTTTGGTGCTCAGCTTTGACTTTCGAACAAGTAAGACACTTACTCACATAAGTAGCAATGTCGCCTTTCATGTTGGGCCACCAGTAGAACTCTTTCATATCATGATACATTTTACTAGAACCGGGATGAATAGAATACCTAGTCTTATGTGCTTCATCCAAGACTAGTTCACGGAGATTACCATAACGAGGAACCCAAATTCGATTACCAAAGTATCTTGTACCATTGGACTTAACTTGCAGTTAGTTTTCGAAATTTATAGGTCCTTCTCCTTCGATAAGTGTTGGTTTAATAGCTTCAAGTTGAGCTTCGCAGATTCGTGATATGAGATTTGATTTGATTTTTAGATTCAGAGTACGAACACGCTTAACATCCTCTTTTCGACTAAGGGCATCGGCAACTACATTCGCCTTGCCAGGATGATATTTCAGTTCACAGTAATAATCGTTCAAAATCTCAAGCCATCGACTTTGTCTCATATTCAACCGTTTCTGATCAAAGATATGTCTAAGACTTTTATGGTCAGTGTACACGGTGAAATAGGTACCATAGAGATAATGTCTCCATATCTTTAATGCAAATACCACGGCACCTAACTCAAGGTCGTGTGTGGTATAGTTCTCCTCGTGTTTCTTCAACTGTCTAGATGCGTAGGCATTAACCTTTTCACGTTGCATTAAAACACAACCAAAGCCTTGCTTCGAAGCATCGCAGTATACAACAAAGTCATCTGAACCTTTGGGTAAAGATAGAATCGGGGCTGTGGTCAATTTCTCTTTCAAAATCTTGAAAGCAGATTCCTGTTCTTCAGACCACTCAAATTTCTTCCCTTTGTGAGTTAACTTGGTGAGAGGCTTTGCAAGAAGAGAAAAATCTTTAATAAATCTTCGATAGTAACCGGCAAGTCCCAAAAATTGGCGAATATGCTTCGCCGTCTTTGGCACTTCCCAATTCTGAACGGCGGTGATTTTAGCGGGATCGACATGTATTCCGTTACTATCTACAACATGTCCAAGGAATTTTATGGTTCTAAGCCAAAACTCACACTTAGAAAATTTTGCGTAGAGTTGTTCTTTTCTTAAGAGTTCAAGAATCAATCGTAAATGTTGCTCATGTTCTTTCTCGCTTTTAGAATAGATCAAGATGTCGTCGATGAAAACAATAACGAATTTATCAAGGTAAGGCTTGCAAACACGGTTCATAAGATCCATAAATACGGCTGGAGCATTGGTTAAACCGAAAGGCATAACACAGAATTCGTAATGTCCGTATCGGGTGCGGAATGCAGTCTTAGGAATATCGGATTCCTTGACTCTGAGCTGGTGATAACCGGATCTTAAATCAATCTTAGAATAAACGCTTGACCCTTGAAGTTGGTCGAATAGATCATCAATGCGAGGTAACGGGTAACGATTCTTTATGGTAAGCTTGTTGAGCTCTCGGTAATCAATACACATTCTCAATGTACCATCCTTCTTTTTGACAAATAAGACAGGAGCTCCCCACGCGGACGAACTTGGACGAATAAAACCTAGATCCAAAAGTTCTTGGAGTTGGTTAGAAAGTTCCTTCATTTTGGAAGGTGCTAAACGATACGGTGCTTTAGCAATGGGTGCAGCACCTGGAGATAAATCGATTTGAAACTCAACTTGACGAGGCGGTGGAAGACCAGGGAGATCTTCGGGAAACACATCGGTAAAATCTTTAACAACCGGGACATTTTCAATACGCGTTTCTTCGAATTCGATCATTTTAACGTGAGCTAGTATGGCGGAGTAACCTTTCACAAGGTACTTACGGGCTTTAAGACATGAGATAATATTAAGATTGGAACAACTCCGTTTGCCTTGGATAATAAGAGTTTCTCCACTTCCTAACGGAATTTGAACGGTCTTATCGAAACACATGATGGCTGCTCTCAATGGACCTAACCAATCCATTCCAACCACTACATCGAAACTACCTAGCTCGACCGGCAAAAGGTCTATCTTGAATTCCTTATCGGCTAGAATTAGGTTGCAGTTTTTATATATTTTATCAACTTTCATTAACTTCCCATTAGCCACTTCTACTAATCGTCTGGTTTTTAGGGTTTGGGACTTTTCAGTAAAAAGGGTGCAAAACTCATTTGACACATAACTCTTATCGGCTCCCGTATCAAATAAAATAGTGGCATAACAATTATTGACGAGGTACGTACCGGTAATGACCTCATCCTCATCACTGGCTTCTGCAGCAGTAATCACAAAAGCACGACCTTTGGCAGTAGCATTTGCTCCAGTAGCTGGAGTATCTTTCTTCTTTGGACAATTTGAGCTAATATGCCCCTTTTCACCACAAGTATAGCATGTTGGAGGAGCTCTAGCCGGAACAATGGCTCTATTCTGAGGTAGGGTTCTACAAGTCTTTGCAGCATGGCCTATCTTCTTACATATTGTACACACAGCAGTGCACTTTCCCGGATGATGCCTTTCACATTTAGAACAAAACGGACTAGTACCCTGATAACCGGGTCTCGTACCATTTCCCGGTTTCTTGTTAACATTTTGAGCTGAACCCTGAGATGGTTCAAATTTCCTCTTATTGTCACCGTTTTTAACTTCGACTTGTTTATTAACCGAAACTCTCCTACGTTTAGCCATCATTAAATTCTGTGCCATGTGGATCACAGTAACCTTCTCGGCAGAAATCACATTCCCTTGAACATCCTCGGGTAGACCCTCGATATACCGCTCTGTCCTGCGGGCTTCAATTGGGAACTTTTCGGGACATAAGGTAGAAAGCTCCAAAAAACGATTGGTATAGCTTTCGATATCGGTTCCTTTAACTCTGAGTTCCCAGTACTCAGCCTCGAGCTTTTGGACTTGACTTCTTGGGCAAAACTTAGTGATCATCATGCCTTTGAGTTCATCCCATGGGGTAGCATTAGCATTATCTATTCCCACAGATTTGGCATGAGCAGTCCACCATGTCATAGCATTGCCAGTGAGTGAACTTGTGGAAAACTTCACTCGATCATTATCTCCGCAGTTACAGATACGGAAGATTGATTCTAGCTTTTCAAACCATCGGACCAGTTCTACGGCTTCTTCTTTTCCACTAAAAGTGGGTGGGTTACAGTTCTTAAAATCTTTATAGGAGCAAGTTTTAGAAGGAACATTATGATTGTTATTGTTATTGCCTTGGGCGGCCGCTAGCAACAATTGAAATTGTTCAGTAGAGAGAGTGACATTTGGTATAAGATTATTGTAGTTGTTGTTGTTGCCACGAGTTGAGTGAGCCATTGATCTTCAATACATAAATACATTATTAGTTGAAGAATCAAGGTGTTATAAGTTTACAATCATAATTTATAACGTTTGCACAACACACATAGGTGAATAAGACAATATGCTTAAATAAACACTTAACATTATTGGAAACGATGCATTATATAAGCCTTTATTACACGAGTTTGGAATGGAAAAAGTTTAGGCATAAGCCTTTACATAGATGGGTAAATGGAAAATAGGAAAACAAAAGATAGGTTTTAGTTCTTCTTTTTCTCGTTCTCAGCTTCCTTCATAAATTTCTCTATCTTTTCATTTTTCTCCTTTTGTTTCTCGTGGAGGTATTCAAAATTATCGTAGAGGTTAGTGATGCGGCTGTTGACAAAGTTGTTGTTGAAATCCTTGATAGCCAGTTGATGATTGATTCGGTTTTTCTCTATTTTCATCTTAGACTCAACTAGTTCTTGGAGGTAGGCAAGAGATTGCTTTCCCCAACAGGTATTCCGTTCTTCCTCAGTCTTCACTTTCATTACTGTCTCCATCACTTTGTCCATGTTATTTTTTACAAGTTTTTCTAGTCTTTCAGTTTGAGAGTCGAAGGACTCTTTGATGATTTCTTTCAATATTGTGTTTTCTTTTTCTAGGTTGTTTAGACGCACTTCTATTCGAGCAACATGACGTCTACTAAACTCCCTATTCTTCTCACAACTACTCTGAAGGTTGAGGATATCAGACTTCACCCTTACGTGTTCCATGTTATTACAAAATAATGGATCGGCTTCTCTAGTGGCGGCGGGTTCGGGTTGTTTTCTCTTTCGAGATGAGTTTTCAGATGATTCTTTAATAGGCTCTTCTTCAGGCTCATAACCTGAGAAGTCACTATCGTAGTTAGGGAGGTCTTGAAGAGCATTCCGTTTAGGAGTATTTATCGGTTGATGAGAGTTAGCAGTATTGGCATGATGTTTTCCTTTGCTTTCATTTCTCGGGGTTGTATAATATTCGGGAGACCCACGCGAGTTGTAACGAGTGTTTGGGCTATAGTTCATTGGTGGTGAAGAAGGACTACAAAGTGGGCTTCGAACTGATTTTTCGGTAGAAGATCCTTCAGTATCTTCCTCAGCTGGTTTGAAAAGAGTCATTTTGTTTATTTGATGATAGCTTGACATCCTAACATTAAGATAGAGATTTTGATTAGATTTTTAAGCTTGGATTGTAAAGAATGAGAGGTAGGGTTGAACTCTTTGCTTTAACATTCTAAGGTAATCCTAAGTGATTTAAAGTCTAAGGCAGGAAAGGTTATAGTTTCCTAGATCGCTAAGGTACCCTAGCTAACAAATAAGGCACACATAAAATGCAATCCTGGTTCTCTATAACAGCCTGGTTATGCTCTGATACCAATCTATCACACCCCCAGTTAGGGCCTGGGCGAAATGTGATTCAATATCATAATACATACCAACATATTATAAAATGAGAACAATAACTATATGAATAAAACTAAATTGTATTTGAATAAACGCAGCGGAAGAATTAATAATGTCGTTACAAGAATTATAAATTGTTCAAATGCAGAAAAGTAAATATGCGATAAGTCTTGATCCTAGCCAAGTAAGTCATCACATAAGCAGTAGATATAGAGGTCCTGATCATTCAGTACCTGAGACAAACATGCTAAAAGTGTCAACCAAAAAGGTTGAGTGAAATTCATAGGTTTAACAAATATGTTTGACCGTTTGTTTTTAGACCACAAGATTTGTTATAAAAGTAGATCACGCAGATCCAAAAGTAGTACTGATTCGTGATATTTTAGACTAAACGTTTGTTTTGTTGCCCCGATGATAAGTTGGCAGTACCTTATCACCATGTTTAATTCATTATTAAGTAATACAAAGACATCGCGGTCAAATGTATTGGGGACGTTACTCCCGATAGGCCTACCCCCAATAATTAAGAATGCCTTATCCTGAAAGCAATTAAAAAATATCACTGTGGGATCTTAGTAGCATAAGCTAGTCATAGTACAGTTTAGGTTCGTACTTGTGTCTAAGTTGTTTAAAGTATAAAAGCAGCATGTGTCTCACCCAGTAAGTATAAAAAGTGCTATAGCAATAAGAGTGGGGCTATGAAAGTCACCTTAGTAATTCGATGAGATAAAGTAATCCTTAAAGAGGAAGTATGGATGATCGAAGCACGGATTAAGTCAACCTAAGAATAAGTTGAGAATAGTTTAGATGTTTTGCCCTTATTATGATAAGTGTAAGTATTTTCTTTTATAGTAAGTTTAAAGAAGGTTTATCATTTTGGAAAGGCTTTTCATACTAGACAAGCTTCCAATCTAACACTTTCAATTTAAAATGGCCTTTTCAGGTCATAGGTTTCTGAGCCACAGGATCCTTTAACTCGGTAATCCAAACTCTCCGCCTAGACTTTCGAGCGTCCATCCACTCGAGAAAGATCAAGATCTATACCCATCTAATATACCGTTCCAATACGTTTTTAGGTGCGTATAGGAATACAACACTTTAAATACTTTATACAATAAGTATTTACTTAAGTTCGATTGTATTATCGTTATTAAGATTGTTTGGTTTTTAAATCCTAATAATAAGTAGGATATATTTAAGTAGGTAAACAAGTGTTATACATAGAAATTGTGTTTTATGAATGGGTATGTATTAATATCAAGTTAATATATATATATATATATATATATATATATATATATATATATATATATATATATATATATATATATATATATATATATATATATATATATCTTATATGTTAAAATATGTATAGTTTAATTTTAAGTTTTATGTCAATATAAGTACCAATAATTATCTAAAAATGCTAACAAGTGTTTTATTGATTTCATAACAGTAAGTGACATGTATAAAACATTATAAAAATTTTCTATACATAAATATTAAGTTTTATGTATTAAATATTAAATTTTTTTTATAGCTAAAATACAAATAAATAGATAAACAAGTTTAACAACACATTTTATATTTTTCTTAGGTTCTACTGACCAAAATAAACTTAGAAAAAATTTATAAATTTTTGTTATGGTGTAAAAGTATTTATTTCTAATTTCTTTTTCAGTTCAAGATAAATCAAAGTTTATAAAGTAATAATTATTATATCAACTCAATTAATTCATCTAAAATTTTTGTATGCCTAATATATTGTATTAAGCTTAGAAAAATTATTTGTACATTTATATTAATAGTTTAACTATTTAATTCAACTTTTGTATTGTTTTTAGTTTAAATTCAGAATTAAATAGAAATATATAATTATTAATTCTAAAAATAATTTTTATAACTTTCTTATTAGTTCCTAAGTAATTTCCATTGATTATTGTAGTCATAAACATGTTATATCATTAAATTCTATTTTTCTTTTTAAAACAGATTTTCCGGTACTGTAGCAAAAGTAGAAGAAAATACAAATTAATTATTTAAAATGACAAATAAATCAAACATAAATTTTTATAATTACTTTTATGACCTAAGTAACAAGCGAAAATTATAAAACATAATATATAAAATTGTTTACTATTTATTTCTTCATTATCTATATATACCAAATATAAAAAAAGTCAGTTTTTGATTTTTAATAAATATAAATTCGAATGTATAATTCATAAAAATAATTTTTATAGTCATTAGGATACTTAATACTAATTATCATGTATTTACATTATTTATTATAATTAATTTCGTATTTATTTGGTATTTAACATAAAACTAGCACAAAAATATGATAAAAACTAAATAAAAACTATAAAAATAATATAGAGAACTTACAAAAATAATTTTTGCAGAGGTTTGAGAGTATGATCTTCAAGTGAGAATAAATTTTTGAGGTGTAAAGGATTTTGAAAGAAATGGCTAGTATTTATAGGTGAAAACTTGGTATAAAAAAATGTATAAAAGAAATAAAAATAAAAAGAAAAGAAAAATAAAAATATTAATAATTGTATCAGCCCATAATTTATATTAAATAAAGAAAAGTGTTTTTATAAAGCTAGATCTAGATCTAGAATAAAATTAAAAAAATAAAAAGCAAAAAGTATTAAATTTTTTTTTTGTTTACTATTCGGCGCTACAGTAACTTTTATATATATATATATATATATATATATTTTTTTTTTACAATGACTATAACCTTCATTTTTATAAAAAGATATCATTGTATAGATTAGTTTTTGTAAGTGGTAACATATTTACATAAACTTTACATCTTATAAATATGTATATACTTTTTAGTTATATATAAATATATATGTATATATAACTTTGTCAAGTATAAAGTTTATAAATTTAACTAATAAACTTATGTTACTTGATATGAATTTATATGTTGTAAACTTATTTATTTTAAGTATACATTATATAAATTACTTGATAAGTTTAGGTTTCGTTATATAATATAAACTTATAGATGTACTTTGTTGAATAATATTTATCCGTTTAACGTTTGTTAGTTTCGTATATATATATAACGACCATTCATTAATACTTAATCTTTTTTTTTTCGGGCATTTTAAATTATACGGAAGAAAATATAGATGAAAAAATGAGGGTCGTTATAATATAGCACAATGCTCACCTGTAGCAATTCAAACAAAGGTACCATACGATTCACACAAATAAATGGGGGTGTACTCCATGTACTAAAAACCCCACTTACAATTATCTAAATTATTCAAATTACAATTATCCAAAATATTATCTAGTTATTACACACCAAACTTGAAAAGAAATTGTTTTTGAAACAAAACAACATCAACCAAACCTGTCACACATCAGGAAAAATTACGTCATCTTCAGAAAAATCCCCAAAATGAGTTACTTGGGCCAGCTCCACCTTCGCTTTGATTTCCCGCGTCGTCATCATGAAATATTGAGGGGTTGTACCCCTGATAAGTTCCTTGAGCAGGGACGACCGCAGTGTCTTCAGTAGGCGGGTTAGGAGGAGGAGGATAAGGCGCAGGATATGGATTGCCCATTCGAACCCAAGGATCGTATGCAGGCCAAGGAGAGGGGGTATAGTTAGCGGGATCTGCAGCGTATGACACTGTCTGTTCATGTATCTAATTAAGCTGATTTTGCTGCCCCGCTTGAGTGTACCATGTTCGATCATTCCCTACATCAATGTAATATTGCATCTCCCTGTTACCTGCATCGTAGTGATCAATTACCTTTTGGGTGTTTCGATCACTATGGAGTCGCATATCCGAAAACTGGCGCGCCATGTAAGCCTCCCAATCATTTCCCGGACCCGAACTACTTCCAACATTCGGCTGTGGATCTGGTTGCTGTTGGGGTTGTTCTGGTTGCCTGTTCACGGGATCCTTATACCTAGTTAGAAGGCCGTTCGACCCCCTCATCAAAATGTTTACCCTTGTATAACTCACTCTATCAAAGGCAATCATATGTTTCTCCTCTAACCCACTTGTGTTGATTCGAAAATGTTCAGAAATCCTGGTTACAAAATGGCCGCCCATGATTGGTGTAATCTTTTTCCTTTCTTCGAGGAGGAAAGTGAGAATCATTCGTGGGATATGAACATGGGAGTGATCCATTATCACGTGAATGTACCATATATCCAAGTTGGTGACTTTTTCACTACTGTCTTTTCGACAGTTTATGGTACTTGAAATGAATCGTTGGACGCATCGGTGCTCGTAGGTACGTAGCTTGCTACAAGTCTGCTTGCTTGCACTATATGCGGTATTGCTCATGTCCACCCATGCTGCTGAATGATTAAAAGAAGAAACATAGTATATACATTGATTAAAGTAATTTTGCATCAGTTGATGTGGCAACCCTTCATAAATATCCAATGCCTTCACAAATTGCAGCAGCGTTAATGTCCTGTCTTGCCCTCCAAGCCTAAATCTCATAAATGTACCCGATGTTGGTAACGTGTAATCAACCCTAAGTGAACCAACGAATTCTTTGACTAAAAGTGGATACACTCTTTCTTGCATTCTGAACAGGTTTTCCCAAGCATATATTCGATGGCCGTGATACGTTACTCGGAAAAGGTTGCGAAAATTTTGATATTCGCCGGCTTCTTCTAATGGTGTCCAAACGATATATTTTCCCGGATATACGTCTTTGTGTAGAAGTGCCTTCATCCGTTCATGGTATTCCGGATGCCTCAAAACTGCATTGATCCATGGATCCGGAGTGGTTAATCCACGGACATTTAACTGCCGGTTGTCAATATCCATTTCTTCCTCTTCAGCAGCATGTTCTTCTTCACTTGTATCCTCATCTACAATTGCCGGGGCTTTTTGCTTCTTTGATTTTGGGTTTGATGATGATGCTCTAGTCTACAAAAACACAACAAAACCAAACAAACAAAATAACAAACCAAGTTGATTAGCGTTAAAGAATTTCAAAACATCTTTCATATTGTACTTAGCGAAAACCATGTGGATATGTTAAGTTCCAATTAAATCTCAATGTTTATGTTAACCAATATCTTAACATGGTATGAACTATTTTCACTCTTAACAAACATGTACTAGTATGCCAATTGGCTCAAATCACTTTACAAGTATAATCATACATAGCATGCTTCATTTCACCAAACACTTGCAACGTCATAACATATGGAACCATAGGCATTCATCAAAAAGCATGTTAAACAATATGCAATCAATAGTTTTCATACATTTAGAACATTAAATTCATCTCAAGTCAACAACTTAGAACACTTTACAAGTATAATCATAATAATTACTTTCAAATCGAAATAACATCAAGTTAAGGTTCACATGTGTTTAGCATAAGTAATGATTTGCATAACTTCAACTTAGAACACTTACTAGTTAACAAAAGTCAAAATCCCTAATTCAAGAACCCTAAAATTCAATAATTTGTGTAATCGTGTAATTCAACAAAGGTTCATGCGATTTTGTTAATGTATACTAGTAATCAAACTTCAAAATATCTCAATTGAATAAATTAATGGCCAAAATTCCTAAACCCCTAAATTCATGAAGAACCCTAATTTCCAAAGTAAAGATTGAAGCAAATAATCATGAAATTAGGGCATGAATAAGGATTAGTAGCAACAATTTAAGCATATAATGACCAAAACATGAACATTCAAACATCCTCACACTAAGAACAAGCTAAATCCGATTTTTAGATTGAAGAACACAAGAATTATGAAGTGTTTAGGATTAATCTTACCTTTCTCATGTTGATATTCTGATTTGATGCTCAAAGATGGGATTAATCGGTTCAATTAGTGAGTAGAGATTGAAATTTTGAGAGAGAATGAGATGGGATTCGGAGTAGTTGGTGAAAAAAATGATAAACTCCCGTATTTGTGCAAAAAAATTGGGCAGAATCCAACATACAGACACAGATGCGGCGCATCTGCAGCAGATGCGGCGCATCTGAAGTAGATGCGGTGCATCAGATGGTTCAAACGCAGCGCATGACCCTTTCTCGGCGCATTCAAAACTCACGGGATTTTTCTTGTCTGCAGATGCGGCGCATCCATCATAGATGCGGCGCATCTGCCCCTGTTGCACCAGATTTTGACCTTTTTTCGCGTTTTAAACATTTCGGAAGGTCCTTAAACAACTTGGTTCGTATAATAACTTAGAAATCACTCAAAAACACTCAAATTTATTAAAATACATACACGAGTGGGACTATATACATGTTGTGAAGTTTAACGAGTCGTTCACGCGACTCTGTCCCAAGCTAATTAGCGTTGGGGAATAGGGTGATGTCATCTCGAACCGTGGTGTTCACTCCATCGAAATAGAGTTTCAAGCGATGACCATTCACCTTAAAGGTATTTCCATTTCCAAACAACTCAACATATCCCGATGGGAATGCTTGTTTCACCAAATAAGGTCCCGTCCATCGGGACTTCAACTTTCCGGGAGAAAATTTAAACCATGAGTTAAAAACCAAAACCTTATCACCAGTTTTAAACTCTTTCACTTCTTTCAATCGGGCATCATGCCACCTTTTCGTTTTCTCCTTATACGAGCTCGAAATCTCGTACGCTTCTAACCTCAACTCTTCCAATTCATGCATTTGCATGAATCGGTTTTCACCAGCCTTTTCCATGTCTAAATTACAAAGTTTTAATGCCCAGTACGCTCTATGTTCCACTTCAAACGGAAGATGGCATGCTTTACCGTATACAAGTCTAAATGGTGTGGTACCGATTGGTGTTTTAAAAGCAGTCCTAAAGGCCCACAACGCATCATCTAACTTGCGTTGCCAAATCTTAGGGTTGTTATCAACCGTCTTCTCAAGTATGCGTTTCAAAGCACGATTTGTGTTCTCCACTTGACCACTCGTTTGCGGGTGGTACGGAGTAGAGAAACGATGAGTTACGCCATACTTCTTCAACACCTTTTCAAGAAGGTTGTTGGAAAAATGAGTTCCTCGATCGGATATGAGCGCCTTTGGGATTCCAAAGCGCGAGAAGAGATTTTTCAAGAAGTTCACCACCACCCTAGCATCATTCGTAGGTAAAGCTTTTGCTTCAGCCCACTTGGATACATAGTCAACGGCTACTAGGATGTATTTGCACTTATGGGAACTTGGAAATTGTCCCATGAAATCGATTCCCCAAATATCAAAGATTTCACAAACTTGGATGCCTGTTTGAGGCATCTCATCCTTTTTCGTGATGTTACCCGTTCGTTGGCATGCATTGCAAGTCCGAACAAAATTATGGGCATCTTTGAATATCGTGGTCCAATAAAAGCCCGAGTCAAGGATTTTTCTTGCGGTGTGGTTTGGTCCGAAATGACCGCCGGTGGGCCCTTGATGGCAATGCTCGAGAATTTGTTGAGCCTCTTTTCCGTACACACAACGGCGAATCATTTGATCCGCATCAACATGAAATAGGTCGGGATGTTCCCAGAAATAGGACTTCAAATCTGCAAAGAATTTCTTCTTTTGTTGATAAGAAAGTCCTTTTTGAAGAATGCTTGAAGCTATATAGTTTGCAAAATGGGCAAACCATGGGATTTCAGATTCCTTGTCAACCCTCATTAGAGATTCATCAGGAAATGTGTCCTTGATGATTGTATCATCAAGTTGTTCTAATTCGGGGTTTTCAAGTCGGGATAAATGATCGGCGGCTAGATTCTCGGCTCCTTTCTTATCACGTATCTCAATGTCAAACTCTTGAAGTAAAAGAACCCAACGTATGAGACGATGTTTTGCATCTAGTTTCGAGAATAAGTACCTAAGAGCCGAATGATCCGTGTAAACAATGGTCTTGGACAACACCAAATATGACCGAAATTTATCAAATGCATAAACAACCGCTAGGAGCTCCTTTTCCGTGGTGGTGTAATTAATTTGAGCTCCCGTTAGCGTTTTGCTCGCATAATAAATTGGACAAAAATGATTATCGGGTCGTTGTCCTAAGACAGCACCTAAGGCATAGTCGCTCGCGTCACACATTAACTCAAAAGGCATACTCCAATCTGGAGACATGATAATGGGAGCTTGTGTGAGTTTTGACTTTAGAATGGAGAATGCATTCTCACAATTGGAATCGAAGTCAAATGGAGCATCCTTTTCAAGAAGTTTGGTCATTGGACGGGCAATTTTAGAGAAATCTTTGATAAATCGCCTATAAAATCCCGCGTGACCAAGAAAGCTTCTAATTGCCTTGACATTCGTCGGTATAGGTAGCTTAGAGATAACTTCAATTTTAGCTTTATCTACCTCTATTCCCGCACGAGATATTTTGTGACCAAGTACAATGCCCTCCTTCACCATGAAGTGACATTTTTCCCAATTCAGGACCAAATTTGCTTTCTCACATCGGATAAGCATACGTTCAAGGTTAAAAAGACACGATTCAAAGGAGTCTCCAAACACGGAAAAGTCATCCATGAAGACTTCCATACAATCCTCTACCATATCATCAAAAATTGCCATCATGCACCTTTGAAAGGTTCCGGGTGCATTGCATAAACCAAATGGCATGCGGCGATAGGCAAAGGTCCCAAAAGGACAAGTGAATTTGGTCTTTTCTTGGTCGTTGGGATCAATTGGAATTTGGAAGTAACCGGAGAAACCATCTAGAAAGCAGTAGTATTCTTTCCCCGCTAATCGTTCAATCATTTGATCAATAAAAGGCAATGGGAAATGATCTTTTCTAGTGGCATCATTGAGACGCCTGTAATCAATACAGACTCTCCAGCCGGTAACCGTTCTAGTTGGAACGAGTTCGTCTTTTTCATTTACAATAACAGTTGTACCCCCCTTTTTGGGTACTACTTGTACTCGACTAACCCAAGGACTATCGGAGATGGGGTAGATTAACCCGGCGTCAAGAAGCTTGACTACCTCCTTTTTAACAACCTCTTTCATGTTGGGATTTAGCCTGCGTTGTCTTTGTACTACTGGGTTGAAGTCATTCTCAAGGAGAATTTTATGTGTACAATAAGACGGGTTTATCCCTGGAATGTCGGTCGTTTTCCAGGCTATAGCCTTTTTATGGGTTTTCAAAACAGAGATTAACCTTTCCTTCTCGTTACCGGAAAGATGTGAAGCAATAATTACCGGTAATTGAGATGTACTTTCGAGGTAAGCATACTCCAAGTATTTGGGTAGCTCCTTAAGCTCTAGTACGGGTGGTTCTTCCAAGGAATTCTTTATTCGGAATCTATCTTTATTTCCGATATCTTCAAATGATTCTTCTTCCTTAGGAATTTCTTCTTTCATGGTCTCATCATCCGTGACCACTTTCATCAACTCATCAAAATCCTCATCAATATTGAAATATTCACTTTCACTCACCGGGGCAAACCCCGAGGTATCAATTTCAAGTAGCTCCTGTAATTCATTCTCAACACAAAAGTTTATAACATCAATTTGAAAACAAGAGTCATCGATGGAAGTGGGTCTTTTCATGGCTTTGTCAATATTACAAACTATTCTCTCGTCTCCCACACCTAGACTTAATTGTTCTTTTTGGACATTAATGAAAGCATCTGCAGTGTTAAGGAAAGGACGTCCTAAAATGATAGGAACTTTTGTGTCCTCTTGCATTTCTAGAATAACAAAGTCGATGGGAAAGACAAGTGAGCCAACTTTTACAAGAATATCCTCGGCTATACCTATGGGAGTATCAAATTATTGGTTTACTAATCGAATACCCATCCGGGTTGGTTTCAAATCTCCTAAGTCAAGTTTCAAATATAACGAGTAAGGCATTAGGTTAACACTTGCATCTAGGTCGGCTAGCGCATCATACACTACCGAATCACCCATCATACATGGTATGATAAAACTACCCGGATCTCCCAATTTTGGAGGTACATTTTGCTTTTTCAAGATGGCCGAACACTCCTCATGGAGGAATGTGGCAGATACTTCTTGGTATTTTCCTTTCAAGGATATGAGATCTTTCAAAAACTTCCCGTAATGTGGCATACCCTTAAGAACCTCCGCGAGTGGCATGTTAATGCTGATTTGCTTGATCATATCCGCAAATTTCTGATATTGGCTCGCGAGTCTGTCTTTCTTCAACGCTTTTGGGTATGGAATAGGTGCCTTGTACACCTTCACTGGTGGTTCTTCACTTTTCTTCGATATGACCTCCGGTGGATCACCTTTCTCTTGCTCTTTTTCAACATGCTCATCTACATTAACAGGCACCTGCAAAATAGAAGGAGACAAGGGAACTTCCGGGGACTTAAGGGTCTCCGGGTTAGTAGTTAAACTGCTTCTAGTGGTTATAGCATTTACATGCTCATTCCTTGTTTGATTGTTACTAGGATTCACTTGAGTATTTGAGGGGAGAGCACCAGGTGGTCTCTCTGCTAGTAACTGTGAGATCCTTCCAACATCCCTTTCTAAGTTTTGAATCGTAGCTTGTTGATTACGAATTTGCTGAGTTTGAATTTCTGCATTTTGTTCGTGTTTAACCATAAAATCTCTCAACAGATCTTCTAAACCGGATTTCTTCTCAGGTTGTGGTTGTATAAGTGCTTGTGGTTGTGGTTGTGGTTGATTGTGTTGGAAATTATTTTGGTAATTTCGTGGGGGTTGATTACGATTGTTTAGATGATTGAAACCCGGTGGTGCATTTCTTTGATTTTGATTCTGGAAATTCCGGTTATTTTGGTAACCTGCATTTACTCCGTGGTAGTTGTTGTTTGAACTTGAAGGTCCTCCTATTTGATAACTGTTGACAGGAGGATATTTCCGGTTATTTGCTTCAACCGCCGGAAAGTCGTCAAAATTCTTCTCACCTTTTCGCATGTAACCTAGCAAATTTGCTTGCTCTTCCATCGTCGTTTGGTCGCAATCTCGCGTGAAATGGGGACCTTGGCACAACTCGCACCCTACCCTGATAGCGTGCATTTTTTTGGTTACCTTCTCGATTTGCCTTGCTTGATATGCCAATTGAACTTTTAATGCAGCGATTTCATCGTTGCTTTCGACATTAGCAACTATTGACGATCAAGAGAATTCCATCTCCTGATGCCAATTATGAGAATGGGCTGCTATATCGGCAATTATCGTGTGAGCGTCTTCGGGCATTTTTTTCATGATTGATCCTCCTGCTGCAACATCTATATCCTTCCGGGTAGCCACATTGACTCCTTTATAGAAAATTTGGACTTTTTGGAATGTATTCAACCCGTGTTGAGGATATACCCTAAGCATTTTATTAAATCGGGTCCAAGCTTCATAAAGAGTCTCGTTAGACTTTTGCTTGAAGTGATTTATGTCACTTTGCAATTTTGCTGCTTTCGAAGCAGGGAAGAATTCTGACAAAAATTTATCCATCATATCATTCCAGTTTTCAATATAACCTTCCGGTAATGAGTCTAGCCAATCTCTTGCATCATCCTTTAGGGACCATGGAAAGTTTTTTAGACATGCAACTTCATCAGAGACATCTTTGATTTTGAAAAGCTTGCAAATGCTTACAAACTTACGAAGATGCTCGTTAGCATCTTCATTTGGGGCCCCACCGAATTGGCATGTATTAGTCACCATGTGGAGAAATTGCCCCTTTATTTCAAAACCATCAGTCATCGTAGGTTGAACAATTGCATGGCCTTGTCCTGTCCTTGTTGCCTTCATCAAAGCATCCATTATTTGATTTGTAGCAGTCATCTCTTCCTCTTCTTTAATGACTGGCTCGATGATTGGTTGAACAATTGGTTCAGAGTTAGAATCTAACGAAAGTGATTCTAAACCTTGAGCAAGAGATTCTACTTCTTGAGCTCTTAAGCATTCGTGAAGTTCTCTTTCAGGTTCAGGATATGAAGGAATTAAATTAGAGTTGGAAGAACGTAGATTCATGCACTAATACTTATCCTGCAATCACAACACCACAAACAAACCAATTGCAAAAACACAAGCTTACAATAAAAAGTAACTTTTCTAGGAATTGAATTCCTACAAAAGGATCGAATAATTCAAAGTTTATTAAAATCTTTTAACAAAACCGCTCCCCGGCAGCGGCGCCAAAAAGTTGATGTTTCAAGACGTAACCTTTAAAATGTAGACAATATGCTTAATAATTAACACATAATACAGGCAACTAAAACCCGATCATGTAGTAACTAGCAAGTAAATTGACCAGTTCGATCCACAGGGAGAAGTTTGTTTAAATGATTTTACCACGATTAATTATTCTAAAAAGGGGGTTTGTATTTAAAGTTGTGTTTTTGTTTAACGAAACAGTAAATAAAAATAATAATTAACAAGAATGAGAATGCGGTGTTTACTTCTTTGCTTGATAAATGACAGGGATTGTTCTTTTATAATTAAAACCGTTATGCGATAGTTACAATAGAGTAGTTTATATCAATTTCACAATATCTATAAACTTAAGAACTATGTTTAATCAACAAGATTCTTTCTTGGTTAAATTCACATAAAACCTAGTTTACTAAGATCACTCTAAGTAAACTACATGATTGTAAAACCTAAATATCATCCAATTACCATCCTATATTCACATATAGGTGTCTAGATCACTAGGTGTTGAAGTACAAATTATAGCCTTTGATAAATTCACATAAATCAAGTCATAACTCGTATAATTGAACTAGAATATAAAGATAGTTACAACAATGGATTTCTTGAAAGAACATGGTGATTTAGATTGATTAACTAACTAGATTCAACCCGGTTAAACTCACGTGAAACCTTAATTACAACAATCACTTGAGGTAATTTCATAACTATGTTGCTTTGGAACTTATTCAATTACCGAATTAAACACATAACAAAATCACTTAAGTGTATGTATCTAATCATCTAGATTACTAGATGTATTGAAGTATAGATTGTTTTCCTAGTTAACTCACATTAATAGGTTGCAATCTATATAATTGAAGTAATGATCTAAACATGCATAACAATGGTTCTTACGGTTGAACTAGATAATTAAATCCATCAAACATATGTATAACTGATCATGCATATTTTAACCGTGGGGTTTAATATGCCTGCTCAATACATAAGGAGGGGTTTAAGGATCTTAGAACATGGCTCTCCGGTCCGGCTACCGTGAATAACCCTGGCCGACATGATGATGTCGGCGGGGTGGCCAAGTGATTAAGTCCACCTCTGATAACGTGTGCGATAGTTACGTAATATGCCGTGTCTGGTAAATGATGATTAGGGTTGTATTTATAGGCAAACCCTAATTCTAGAACCGTCCCAGATCACGTTAATCTCATCCATAACTGACACCCCCGAATCACGGATATAATTATGGAAAAGATATTTACTTGACAGCTAAGCAACCGCCGTACCGGGAACAAAGGAATCAGATACAATCCGCATACCACATACCGCACACAAGCACACGCATACGCACACTATTAAGCGCCCGCATGCATATGAGGTGCGCATGCGGGTTGCGGTATCATTATGTCCCCCCAGTTTGATGTTATATGACGCAAGACACATGACATCAAACTATTAAGCGGGAAAAACAAGAAAACGGCTAGCATTTAATATTCCGCGTGCGCCTCGATGCCATTAAATGCCTGTCACAATCGCAGAAGCCCATTCGGCAGACATGACATAAAGTGGCAGTGTGTCAGGCGCGTGCCAACCACGCGCGTACATGTAATCATACCCAACTGGCATCCACGCGCATAAATAAAGTGCTGGCCGTCGATTGCGTAACACGTGTACAGCCACGATCACACCACTCCATCCCATAACTCCCAATCTTCCCTATAAATACCCCATTTTGCAGCTCATTTCCACTTTCCTGCTTCAAGCTTCCTCATTACGCTCCAATTTGAATTCCGATCAAAAATCAAACATTCCGGCCACCATTGAAAGGTTAGTATTCATCCGATTACTCCTAGAAAATGACTAAAGCTAACGAGACGTATGTAGATAGCGTAGAGTCTATTATAGAGCAGAAGCACATAGATTACTTAGTGAAACAGTATCCTCCCTTAGCCAAGTACAATCCGGTGCCACCCCTACCCCATCAGCGTGCTCACGAGCCACCGGAGAAGAAAGTGGCCATCTATGAACATGCGTTCAAGCATGGTAACTTTAGGGTTCCTCCCTCTGACTTCTTCTTAGGCGTATTAGATCACTTCAGAGTGGGATTAGGGCAACTACACCCGTATGCCATAGGCAAAATAGTTCTGTTTGAAATGTGGTGCGCCGCAATCGACAGGGTACCGTTGGTTAAAGTTTTCTGTCATCTATACCGCCTAGCCAATCACCACAAATCCTGGTTCACCTTCTTCGCCCGACAAAATTTCACCAAAACCTCAAAGTCGAATGCGGGTAACTGGAAAGAAACTTTCTTTTTCATTGACCAAACTGTAGTTGGTACCGCTTTTCCGCAAACGCTTATATGGTGCGAGAAGGTGGAAAAGGATGTGAACAAAACCCTGGTCCTTGATGACGAGGAAACAAAGCTGTTAGCGGAGTGCGCTAACGCACAGCTGGTGCACCGGTCATACGGGAACGTGATGTTGCAGCTAGGGAAGATATCCGCACACTGGCCATGGGAGGATGTGCGTCCAGCCATAGTCGGACCGGATGGAAAGGGTAGGAATAGTATAATCACGTACTAACAACAGTTTGCTATTTATGTGTTCTAACGCATGCGTGCATGTTTGCAGAAATGAAGATGAAGAGAGTACTGACTGCGGAGGAGATTGAGGGCATCGCCTTCCGCAAACAGAATGTGAACCAGCCGTTAGAGCAGGAGAAGACTGGCAAGAATGCACCTGCCACATCCGGCAATAAGCGCAAGGCCGCCGAAGCCTCCCAATCCCAACAGAAGAAGAAGAAACTCACTCCCAAACAGAGGGAGGACAAGCGGAACGATAACTTCGTTCCCATCGAACCCCGTTCTGCGGATCTACCTCCCCCATCATCTGGTAAGAGTTCTGCTTGCGCGCATACCGCACATTTAAGTTTGCACTTATTTAACCACTTATTAATACGCAGGGCATGCGGAAGAAACTCATCACACCCCACCGCGGGTCAATTCGGACCTCGAAGCTACTTCCGAGTCAAAGGATAAGACGAAACACCTGGACTCCGAGTCCACACCAACCCCGCCACACGGTAGGTTCCGATTGGCAAACCTGACGCATCTCACCCAGTCATCGGTGGAAAACGCCACAGAGCAGTCCGCCCTCCTCCAACAAATCTTCCCGGCTGAGTTCTGCAACCAACTAGCCGCACTGCCTTTTAATCAGGCGCTCAACGCCTTCGTCCAAAATGGCCTCGTCTTTTTTGGCATGGTTGCGGATCAAGCCTGCCGTTCCACTAACTTGTATCAAGTGGCCTTGCGGAAAGAAACAGAGCTAGGGCTGCTGCAAGTGGGGGTTGATCAGGTGAAGAAAGACAGGGACGCCGCAGAAGAAGCGCGTAAGGCGGTGGAGTTAACCGTGGCGGAAACCAAAACTGCACTGATTGAAGAGAGAAAGAAAAACCGCGAGCTGGTTGGGGCGGTTGACCAGTCCAAGGGGGAGGCGGAGCGTCTGTGGGTGGAGCTGGAAAAGGTGACGAGGGAAAGGGATGACGCGGTAACCAACCGCGAGCTGGCAGAGGCGGATCTGGCGAAGCTGCGCACTGCACTCCCCACCATTGCGCAAAAGGTGATGGATTCTGGGCCAGTTACCGATAAGTTCAATGCCTATGTTGACGCGGTGAAAGACCACAAAGTCAACAAGGCAGTCTTAGAGGTGATTCAAGCCTGCAGCCTCACACCACCATACCCTGACGCTGTGCAGAAGAAATTGAAGGAGGGTACGGCTGCGGCATTGCTGGAAGCGGAGAATGCTACCACCACCATTCCTATCCCTCTAATTGATGCGTTTGCGGCGGACCCAAACATGCCGATTGATGGGTTTCTCGAGGATTTTTAGTTTGTGTTTGTGATGGTTTGCGCCGTAAGTCCTATGCTTAGGCAGGCAATTGTAAATGTATTTTTGAGCCCTAAGTCCCGTGTCGGGCAGGCATTTGAAACAATTACCACTTATGTAATAACTTAATTCAATGTATATGTATCTTACTGTTATGCATGCGTAGTTTGTTTGTTTATATATCGCGAATCAAAACAAAAGGTGAACTGCATGCCCATGCGCATAGTTAACCAAAACTCATGCGTATGCGGGTATTACTGCGTAAAATAAACCAATACTTTAACAATTTTACCCTTTAATAATTTAGACTCGAAAGCTACTGCGTTATCACTTTGTCATGTACTAGAGGTGCACTATAGCTGTATGGTAAGCAACGCAACTAAAAACAAGCCAATGTTTTTATGCATTGAGTTCCTCAAGCAAACCAATGCGAGAGTAATTACGCACAAGCAAACCAATGCTTGTAATTTTTTAAGTCGACTTTGCAGCCATCTAGTCTGCGTGGCACTTGGCTAGGGGAAAACCAATTTCCTTTGCCTGCCGTTAGCATCTAGCCTTGTAACCAAACAGGCTTCTTGTAGTGACCCGAACCTTTCCATGTTTATATATATATTAATTGAGATTGATATTTACATGATTAAATGTTTCCAACATGTTAAGCTATCAAACTTGTTAAGACTTGATTAATTGAAATATGTTTCATATAGACAATTGACCACCCAAGTTGACCGGCGATTCACGAACGTTAAAACTTGTAAAAATGACATGACGATATATATATGGATATACATATGGTTAACATGAGATTATAATAAGTAAGTATCTCCATAAGTATATTAACAATGAGTTATATACATATAAACAAGACTACTAACTTAAGGATTTCGAAACGAGACATATATGTAACGATTATCGTTGTAACGACATTTAAATGTATATATATCATATTAAGATATATTAATATATCATAATATCATGATAATATAATAATTTAACATCTCATTAGATATAATAAACAATGGGTTAACAACATTAATTGAGATCGTTAACTTAAAGGTTTCAAAACAACACTTACATGTAACGACTAACGATGACTTAACAACTCAGTTAAAATGTATATACATGTAGTGTATTTAGATATATTAAAATAATTTTGAAAGACTTCAAGACATATATTAAAACACTCATACTTAACGAAAATGGTTACAGTTACTTTTCCATTCTTTTCTTTCATCAAGAATTCTAGTCGTATTCTTACCCGTATTATACACAGCTTCAAAACGTACTTACTATGAGTATATACCAATAGGAACTAGCATGGGATTCCACTCTTGATTATGTCATGTATGACTAATCAATTTTAACTTCTACCATGAGCTAGTCAACTAACTAGAACTCCTTTTAACCCCACTCACCACTCACCAATTACCACTCATCATTCACTCTATTTCACTTCCAATTCTCTTTATAATTCTCTCTCAACACACACACACTATTATGAACGTATTTTTCCAGTAGTTAATCATCATCTTCATCAAAAATCACTTCAAGAATCAAGCTCTAATCATCATAGGAAGAACACTTCAAGAACACTTCAAAAATCCCTTCAAGTTTACTAATTTACTTCCAAGCTTTCTAATCCATTCCAAGTAATCATCTAAGATCAAGAAACCTTTGTTATATACAGTAGGTTATATTTCTTATTCAAGGTAATATTCATATTCAAACTTGATTCAATTTCTATAACTATAAACTATCTTAATTCGAGTAAAAATCTTACTTGAACTTGTTTTTGTGTCATGATCCTACTTGAAGAACTTTCAACCCATCCAAGATCCTTTGAAGCTAGATCATTTCTTGTCACTTACAGTAGGTTTACCTACTAAACTTGAGGTAGTAATGATGTTCATAACATCATTCGATTCATATATATAAAACTATCTTATTCGAAGGTTTAAACTCGTAATCACTAGAACATAGTTTAGTTAATTCTAAACTTGTTCGCAAACAAAAGTTAATCCTTCTAACTTGACTTTTAAAATTAACTACACACATGTTCTATATCTATATGATATGCTAACTTAATGATTTAAAACCTGGAAACATGAAAAACACCGTAAAACCGGATTTACGCCGTCGTAGTAACACCGCGGGCTGTTTTGGGTTAGTTAATTAAAAACTATGATAAACTTTGATTTAAAAGTTGTTATTCTGAGAAAATGATTTTTATTATGAACATGAAACTATATCCAAAAATTATGGTTAAACTCAAAGTGGAAGTATGTTTTCTAAAATGGTCATCTAGACGTCGTTCTTTCGACTGAAATGACTACCTTTACAAAAAAGACTTGTAACTTATTTTTCTGACTATAAACCTATACTTTTCTGTTTAGATTCATAAAATATAGTTCAATATGAAACCATGGCAATTTGATTCACTCAAAACGGATTTAAAATGAAGAAGTTATGGGTAAAACAAGATTGGATAATTTTTCTCATTTTAGCTACGTGAAAATTGGTAACAAATCTATTCCAACCATAACTTAATCAACTTGTATTGTATATTATGTAATCTTGAGATACCATAGACACGTATACAATGTTTCAACCTATCATGTCGACACATCTATATATATTTCGGAACAACCATAGACACTCTATATGTGAATGTTGGAGTTAGCTATACAGGGTTGAGGTTGATTTCAAAATATATATAGTTTGAGTTGTGATCAATACTGAGATACGTATACACTGGGTCGTGGATTGATTCAAGATAATATTTATTGATTTATTTTTGTACATCTAACTGTGGACAACTAGTTGTAGGTTACTAACGAGGACAGCTGACTTAATAAACTTAAAACATCAAAATATATTAAGTGTTGTAAATATATTTTAAACATACTTTGATATATATGTATATATTGTTATAGGTTCGTGAATCAACCAGTGGCCAAGTCTTACTTCCCGACGAAGTAAAAATCTGTGAAAGTGAGTTATAGTCCCACTTTTAAAATCTAATATTTTTGGGATGAGAATACATGCAGGTTTTATAAATGATTTACAAAATAGACACAAGTACGTGAAACTACATTCTATGGTTGAATTATCGAAATCGAATATGCCCCTTTTTATTAAGTCTGGTAATCTAAGAATTAGGGAACAGATACCCTAATTGACGCGAATCCTAAAGATAGATCTATTGGGCCTAACAAATCCCATCCAAAGTACCGGATGCTTTAGTACTTCGAAATTTATATCATATCCGAAGGGTGTCCCGGAATGATGGGGATATTCTTATATATATGCATCTTGTTAATGTCGGTTACCAGGTGTTCACCATATGAATGATTTTTATCTCTATGTATGGGATGTGTATTGAAATATGAAATCTTGTGGTCTATTGTTACGATTTGATATATATAGGTTAAACCTATAACTCACCAACATTTTTGTTGACATTTAAAGCATGTTTATTCTCAGGTGAATACTAAGAGCTTCCGCTGTTGCATACTAAAATAAGGACAAGATTTGGAGTCCATGTTTGTATGATATTGTGTAAAAACTGCATTCAAGAAACTGATTTCGATGTAACATATTTGTATTGTAAACCATTATGTAATGGTCGTGTGTAAACAGGATATTTTAGATTATCATTATTTGATAATCTACGTAAAGCTTTTTAAACCTTTATTTATGAAATAAAGGTTATGGTTTGTTTTAAAAATGAATGCAGTCTTTGAAAAACGTCTCATATAGAGGTCAAAACCTCGCAACGAAATCAATTAATATGGAACGTTTTTAATCAATAAGAACGGGACATTTCAGTTGGTATCCGAGCGTTGGTCTTAGAGAACCAGAAAATTTGCATTAGTGTGTCTTATCGAGTTTGTTAGGATGCATTAGTGAGTCTGGACTTCGACCGTGTTTTCTTTAAAAATGATTGCTTAACATTTTTGTTGGAAACTATATATTTTTAACATATGAATATTATGTGATATATTAATCTCTTAACGTGTTTGATATTATGTGATAGATGTCTACCTCTAAAACAAGTCCCATTGACTCACCTAATAATAATGAAGAGTCAAATGTAAATTAGAATGATTCGTGGACTGATTCACAAGTTCCCGAAGAGGAACCGGAAGAAGAGTCGGAACCGGAAGAAGAGTCGGAACCGGAAGAAGAATCGGAACCGGAAGAAGAAATAGAATCGGTGGGGGAAATAATAAAACGGTTAAGTAAAAAAGAATCCTCAACCAACCGACCAAGGTTAATTATGGTCAATGGTGTTTCCGCCAAGGAAGCAAAATATTGGGAGGATTACCAATTCTCCGATGAATCGGATTCCGACGAGAATTCCGATGATGTTATAGAAATTACCCCAACTGAATTTAAAAAGGCAAAAGAAAATAATAAGGGAAAGGGCATAAAAATAGAGAAATCTAATTCCAACCCCGATGAACTTTATATGTATCGTCAACCCCCAAAGTCCTTAAGTTGTAACAATGACCCGGGAACCTCTAAACCACCAGGTTTTTCTAAACCAATGTGGACAACGACGGCTCGTATTAGGGGAACATCATATATCCCTAGAAACTTGGCAAAACGAACCAAAACCGAACAAGAAGAAACGAGCGAGTCGGAATAAGATAGTTGTATTCGTGTGGTGTAATATATGTAATATAGTGTGCTTATGCTTTATGATATATGTAAAAATTGCTTGTATTAATAAGTATTTTTTTTATGAATCTAACTCTTGTCTATTTTACAGTATAAAAACACAAAATGGATAGACAACCCAATATTTTAAGAGACCTACCCGGAGACATGATTGATGAAATCTTGTCTAGAGTCGGTCAGAATTCCTCGGCATAACTATTTAAGGCGAGATCAGTTTGTAAGACATTCGAAGAACGTTCCAAGAATGCCTTGGTTTATAAAAGGCTTTCGTTCGAAAGATGGGGGATATCACATTGGGAAATCCATAAGTTACAATGTGTTTACTTTGACGCATATATTGCGGGGAACCCAAATGCTATTTTACGCAACGGGTTAAGAAATTATTTTGACTCAGTATATCCGAATATAGGACTTCGTGATTTAGAAAAAGCGGCTAACATGCAACATAAAGAAGCATGTTATGCTTACGGGTTAGTAATGTTCGCTTCTCACCAAAGTGAGAACAAGAACATCGGGCTACAACTATTAAACAAAACGTTCCCACAAGTGACGGAGTCGGTAATTGGGGTAAGAAATGAGGTTTTTAGGTTATTACGAGACTGTTGGTCATTACGTAACCCTCATCCCTTTGACGACGTTACAACACGCTGTCTTATCAACGGCCATAACGGTTATGTTCCACAAGACCAAGGATGGCAAGTAGTCCTAGTAAAACCAGAATGCATGACTTGTTTCTGGACGTATGAATTACGTGTCTTTATTGCCTTTGCTGAACGACTTGTGTACTAGCTAGAATTATCTTCACAACTATCTTGTATCAAAGTTATTGTGTGCTATATTTCATGCTTTATGTAAAATAAGCGGTATTGTAAGTTTGTAAAATATTGTATAAAAGTTTGAACGCGAAATATTATTACAATCAGTTTTTCATATAGAATTGTAGTAGTTGAATTGTATATTAGCTACTAACTATGAACTTAACGGGTAGGTACTACCCGAATTTAAACTTATAAAATGCTAATATGAAGAAAAAGCTTTTATAAATGAGTTCATATTATGCTACGAAATACTATTAACTACTCTTAATATTCTGTATGATTAACTTGTTCCATTTGACTATTTTGAAGGAAATGGCACCGACTACTCGACACACCGTGAATATGAATGAAGAGGAATTCCGTACTTTTCTAGCTTCAAACATAGCCGCAGTACAGGCTGTGCTACATACCAACAATAACCTTGGATCTAGCAGTACAGGAAATCGTGTAGGATGCACCTACAAAGAATTCACTGCCTGCAAACCTTTGGAATTTGATGGAACCAAAGGACCGATCGGATTGAAACGGTGGACCGAGAAGGTCGAATCGGTGTTTGCCATAAGTAAGTGTACTGAAGAGGACAAAGTGAAGTATGCTACGCATACCTTCACAGGTTCTGCGTTAACATGGTGGAATACCTATCTAGAGCAAGTGGGACAAGATGATGCGTACGCACTACCGTGGTCAGCATTCAAGCACTTGATGAACGAGAAGTACCGTCCCAGAACCGAGGTCAATAAGCTCAAGACAGAACTTAGAGGGTTACGAACCCAAGGATTTGATATTACCACGTACGAAAGACGATTCACAGAATTGTGCCTATTGTGTCCGGGAGCATTCGAAGATGAGGAAGAGAAGATCGACGCGTTTGTGAAAGGATTACCGGAAAGAATCCAAGAAGATATAAGTTTACACGAGCCCGCCTCCATACAACAGGTATGTAGAATGGCTCACAAACTAGTGAACCAGATTGAAGAAAGAATTAAAGAACAGACTGCTGAAGAGGCCAATGTGAAGCAAGTCAAAAGAAAGTGGGAGGAAAACGGTGATAAGAATCACCAATACAACAACAACAGCAATTACAACAATAATCGTAACAATTATCCCAACAATCGCAACATCAATCGCAACTACAACAAACGGCCCAACAACAACAACAACAACAGCAACTACAACAATCATCCCAACAACAATAATAACCGCAACAACAACAACAATCAGAAGCAGCTATGCCAAAGGTGTGAAAAGTATCACTCGGGGTTCTGCACCAAATTTTGCAACAAGTGTAAAAGAAATGGTCATAGCGCGGCGAAGTGTGAGGTCTACGGACCAGGGGTTAATAGAACGAAAGGAACAAATGGTGTCGGAACGAGTAATGGCGGAGCAAGTAGTGTCGGAGCAAGTTATGCCAATGTAGTTTGTTATAAATGTGGAAAACCGGGCCACATTATTAGAAATTGCCCGAACCAGGAGAACACGAATGGATAAGGCCGCGGAAGAGTTTTCAATATTAATGCGGCAGAGGCACAGGAAGACCCGGAGCTTGTTACGGGTACGTTTCTTATTGACAATAAATCTGCTTACGTTTTATTTGATTCGGGTGCGGATAGAAGCTATATGAGTAGAGATTTTTGTGCTAAATTAAGTTGTCCATTGACGCCTTTGGATAGTAAATTTTTACTCGAATTAGCAAATGGTAAATTAATTTCAGCAGATAATATATGTCGGAATCGAGAAATTAAACTGGTTAGCGAAACATTTAAGATTGATTTGATACCAGTAGAGTTAGGGAGTTTTGATGTGATAATCGGTATGGACTGGTTGAAAGAAGTGAAAGCAGAGATCGTTTGTTACAAAAATGCAATTCGCATTATATGAGAAAAAGGAAAACCCTTAATGGTGTACGGAGAAAAGGGCAACACGAAGCTACATATTATTAGTAATTTGAAGGCACAAAAACTAATAAGAAAAGGTTGCTATGCTGTTCTAGCACACGTCGAGAAAGTACAAACTGAAGAAAAGAGCATCAATGATGTTCCCATTGCAAAAGAATTTCCTGATGTATTTCCGAAAGAATTACCGGGATTACCCCCACAGCGATCCGTTGAATTTCAAATAGATCTTGTACCAGGAGCTGCACCAATAGCTCGTGCTCCTTACAGACTCGCACCCAGCGAGATGAAAGAACTGCAAAGCCAATTACAAGAACTTTTAGAGCGTGGTTTCATTCGACCAAGCACATTACCGTGGGGAGCTCCTGTTTTGTTTGTCAAGAAGAAAGATGGTACATTCAGGTTGTGTATTGACTACTGAGAGTTGAACAAACTTACCATCAAGAACCGCTACCCACTACCGAGAATCGACGACTTATTTGATCAACTACAAGGCTCGTCTGTTTATTCAAAGATTGACTTACGTTCCGGGTATCATCAAATGCGGGTGAAAGAAGATGATATTCCAAAGACTGCATTCAGAACACGTTACGGTCATTACGAGTTTATGGTCATGCCATTTGGTTTAACTAATGCACCAGCTGTGTTCATGGACCTTATGAACCGAGTGTGTGGACCATACCTTGACAAGTTTGTCATTATTTTCATTGATGACAAACTTATTTACTCAAAGAATGACCAAGAACACGGTGAACATTTGAGAAAGGTGTTAGAAGTATTGAGGAAGGAAGAATTGTACGCTAAGTTTTCAAAGTGTGCATTTTGGTTGGAAGAAGTTCAATTCCTCGGTCACATAGTGAACAAAGAAGGTATTAAGGTGGATCCGTCAAAGATAGAAACTGTTGAAAAGTGGGAAACCCCGAAAACTCCGAAACACATACGCCAGTTTTTAGGACTAGCTGGTTACTACAGAAGGTTCATCCAAGACTTTTCCAGAATAGCAAAACTCTTGACTGCATTAACGCATAAAGGGAAGAAATTTGAATGGAATGATGAACAAGAGAAAGCGTTTCAGTTATTGAAGAAAAAGCTAACTACGGCACCTATATTGTCATTGCCTGAAGGGAATGATGATTTTGTGATTTATTGTGACGCATCAAAGCAAGGTCTCGGTTGTGTATTAATGCAACGAACGAAGGTGATTGCTTATGCGTCTAGACAATTGAAGATTCACGAACAAAATTATACGACGCATGATTTGGAATTAGGCACGGTTGTTTTTACATTAAAGACTTGGAGGCACTACTTATATGGGGTCAAAAGTATTATATATACCGACCACAAAAGTCTTCAACACATATTTAATCAGAAACAACTGAATATGAGGCAGCGTAGGTGGATTGAATTATTGAATGATTACGACTTTGAGATTCGTTACCACCCGGGGAAGGCAAATGTGGTAGCCGATGCCTTGAGCAGGAAGGACAGAGAACCCATTCGAGTAAAATCTATGAATATAATGATTCATAATAACCTTACTACTCAAATAAAGGAGGCGCAACAAGGAGTTTTAAAAGAGGGAAATTTAAAGGATGAAATACCCAAAGGATCGGAGAAACATCTTAATATTCGGGAAGACGGAACCCGGTATAGGGCTGAAATGATTTGGGTACCAAAATTTGGAGATATGAGAGAAATGGTACTTAGAGAAGCTCATAAAACCAGATACTCAATACATCCTGGAACGGGGAAGATGTACAAGGATCTCAGGAAATATTTTTGGTGGCCGGGTATGAAAGCCGATGTTGCTAAATACGTAGGAGAATGTTTGACGTGTTCTAAGGTCAAAGCTGAGCATCAGAAACCATCAGGTCTACTTCAACAACCCAAAATCCCGGAATGGAAATGGGAAAACATTACCATGGATTTCATCACTAAATTGCCAAGGACTGCAAGTGGTTTTGATACTATTTGGGTAATAGTTGATCGTCTCACCAAATCAGCACATTTCCTGCCAATAAGAGAAGATGACAAGATGGAGAAGTTAGCACGACTGTATTTGAAGGAAGTCGTCTCCAGACATGGAATACCAATCTCTATTATCTCTGATAGGGATGGCAAATTTATTTCAAGATTCTGGCAGACATTACAGCAAGTATTAGGAACTCGTCTAGACATGAGTACTGCCTATCATCCACAAACTGATGGGCAGAGCGAAAGGACGATACAAACGCTTGAAGACATGCTACGAGCATGTGTTATTGATTTCAGAAACAGTTGGGATCGACATCTACCATTAGCAAAATTTTCCTACAACAACAGCTACCATTCAAGCATTGAGATGGAGCCGTTTGAAGCACTTTATGGTAGAAAGTGCAGGTCTCCGATTTGTTGGAGTGAAGTGGGGGATAGACAGATTACGGGTCCAGAGATTATACAAGAAACTACCGAGAAGATCATCCAAATTCAACAACGGTTGAAAACCACCCAAAGTCGACAAAAGAGCTACGCTGACATTAAAAGAAAAGATATAGAATTTGAAATTGGAGAGATGTTCATGCTTAAAGTTGCACCTTGGAAAGGCGTTGTTCGATTTGGTAAACGAGGGAAATTAAATCCAAGGTATATTGGACCATTCAAGATTATTGATCGTGTCGGACCAGTAGCTTACCGACTTGAGTTACCTCAACAACTTGAGGCTGTACATAACACTTTCCACGTCTCGAATTTGAAGAAATGTTTTGCTAAAGAAGATCTCACTATTTCGTTAGATGAAATCCAAATCAACGAAAAACTCCAATTCATCGAAGAACCCGTCGAAATAATGGATCGTGAGGTTAAAAGACTTAAGCAAAACAAGATACCAATTGTTAAGGTTCAATGGAATGCTCGTAGAGGACCCGAGTTCACCTGGGAGCATGAAGATCAGATGAAGAAGAAATACCCGCATCTATTTCCAGAAGATTCGTCAACACCTTCAACAGCTTAAAATTTCGGGACGAAATTTATTTAACGGGTAGGTACTGTAGTGACCCGAACTTTTCCATGTTTATATATATTAATTGAGATTGATATTTACATGATTAAATGTTTCCAACATGTTAAGCAATCAAACTTGTTAAGACTTGATTAATTAAAATATGTTTCATATAGACAATTGACCACCCAAGTTGACCGGCGATTCACGAACGTTAAAACTTGTAAAAACGACATGATGATATATATATGGATATACATATGGTTAACATGAGATTATGATAAGTAAGTATCTCCATAAGTATATTAACAATGAGTTATATACATATAAACAAGACTACTAACTTAAGGATTTCGAAACGAGACATATATGTAACGATTATCGTTGTAACGACATTTAAATGTATATATATCATATTAAGATATATTAATATATCATAATATCATGATAATATAATAATTTAACATCTCATTAGATATAATAAACAATGGGTTAACAACATTAATTGAGATCGTTAACTTAAAGGTTTCAAAACAACACTTACATGTAACGACTAATGATGACTTAACGACTCAGTTAAAATGTATATACATGTAGTGTATTTAGATGTATTAAAATACTTTTGGAAGACTTCAAGACATATATCAAAACACTCATACTTAACAAAAATGGTTACAGTTACTTTTCCATTCTTTTCTTTCATCAAGAATTCTAGTCGTATTCTTACCCGTATTATACACAGCTTCAAAACGTACTTACTATGAGTATATACCAATAGAAACTAGCATGGAATTCCACTCTTGATTATGTCATGTATGACTAATCAATTTTAACTTCTACCATGAGCTAGTCAACTAACTAGAACTCCTTTTAACCCCACTCACCACTCACCAATTACCACTCATCATTCACTCCATTTCACTTCCAATTCTCTTTCTAATTCTCTCTCAACACACACACACTATTATGAATGTATTTTTCCAGTAGTTAATCATCATCTTCATCAAAAATCACTTCAAGAATCAAGCTATAATCATCATAGGAAGAACACTTCAAGAACACTTCAAAAATCCCTTCAAGTTTACTAATTTACTTCCAAGCTTTCTAATCCATTCCAAGTAATCATCTAAGATCAAGAAACCTTTGTTATATACAGTAGGTTATCTTTCTTATTCAAGGTAATATTCATATTCAAACTTGATTCAATTTCTATAACTATAAACTATCTTAATTCGAGTAAAAATCTTACTTGAACTTGTTTTTGTGTCATGATCCTACTTCAAGAACTTTCAAGCCATCCAAGATCCTTTGAAGCTAGATCATTTCTTGTCACTTCCAGTAGGTTTACCTACTAAACTTGAGGTAGTAATGATGTTCATAACATCATTCGATTCATATATATAAAACTATCTTATTCGAAGGTTTAAACTCGTAATCACTAGAACATAGTTTAGTTAATTCTAAACTTGTTCGCAAACAAAAGTTAATCCTTCTAACTTGACTTTTAAAATTAACTACACACATGTTCTATATCTATATGATATGCTAACTTAATGATTTAAAACCTGGAAACACGAAAAACACCGTAAAACCAGATTTACGCCGTCGTAGTAACACCGCGGGCTGTTTTGGGTTAGTTAATTAAAAACTATGATAAACTTTGATTTAAAAGTTGTTATTCTGAGAAAATGATTTTTATTATGAACATGAAACTATATCCAAAAATTATGGTTAAACTCAAAGTGGAAGTATGTTTTCTAAAATGGTCATCTAAACGTCGTTCTTTCGACTGAAATGACTACCTTTACAAAAACGACTGAAATGAAACCATAGCAATTTGATTCACTCAAAACGGATTTAAAATGAAGAAGTTATGGTTAAAACAAGATTGGATAATTTTTCTCATTTTAGCTACGTGAAAATTGGTAACAAATCTATTCCAACCATAACTTAATCAACTTGTATTGTATATTATGTAATCTTGAGATACCATAGAAACGTATACAATGTTTCGACCTATCATGTCGACACATCTATATATATTTCGGAACAACCATAGACACTCTATATGTGAATGTTGGAGTTAGCTATACAGGGTTGAGGTTGATTCCAAAATATATATAGTTTGAGTTGTGATCAATACTGAGATACTTATACACTGGGTCGTGGATTGATTCAAGATAATATTTATCGATTTATTTCTGTACATCTAACTGTGGACAACTAGTTGTAGGTTACTAACGAGGACAGCTGACTTAATAAACTTAAAACATCAAAATATATTAAAAGTGTTGTAAATATATTTTAAACATACTTTGATATATATGTATATATTGTTATAGGTTCGTGAATCAACCAGTCGCCAAGTCTTACTTCCCGACGAAGTAAAAATCTGTGAAAGTGAGTTATAGTCCCACTTTTAAAATCTAATATTTTTGGGATGAGAATACATGCAGGTTTTATAAATGATTTACAAAATAGACACAAGTACGTGAAACTACATTCTATGGTTGAATTATCGAAATCGAATATGCCCCTTTTTATTAAGTCTGGTAATCTAAGAATTAGGGAACAGACACCCTAATTGACGCGAATCCTAAAGATAGATCTATTGGGCCTAACAAACCCCATCCAAAGTACCGGATGCTTTAGTACTTCGAAATTTATATCATATCCGAAGGGTGTCCCGGAATGATGGGGATATTCTTATATATATGCATCTTGTTAATGTCGGTTACCAGGTGTTCACCATATGAATGATTTTTATCTCTATGTATGGGATGTGTATTGAAATATGAAATCTTGTGGTCTATTGTTACGATTTGATATATATAGGTTAAACCTATAACTCACCAACATTTTTGTTGACATTTAAAGCATGTTTATTCTCAGGTGAATACTAAGAGCTTCCGCTGTTGCATACTAAAATAAGGACAAGATTTGGAGTCCATGTTTGTATGATATTGTGTAAAAACTGCATTCAAGAAACTGATTTCGATGTAACATATTTGTATTGTAAACCATTATGTAATGGTCGTGTGTAAACAGGATATTTTAGATTATCATTATTTGATAATCTACGTAAAGCTTTTTAAACCTTTATTTATGAAATAAAGGTTATGGTTTGTTTTAAAAATGAATGCAGTCTTTGAAAAACGTCTCATATAGAGGTCAAAAGCTCGCAACGAAATCAATTAATATGGAACGTTTTTAATCAATAAGAACGGGACATTTCACTTCTCCCGCACGGGGGCTAGAGGACACCCCTTAAGTAGGCAGGAACCGCATACAAAAAAGATTTAAACAACAAAAGTATGCTACAATAAACTGGAGTGATCAGGTCCACCTACCTACATATAACATTTTTTCAATAACGTCGCATGCCAAGTGCGTTTCACAGGTTTTCCATCTAATGTCTCGAGATGGTACGCCCCGGTATTGTTTGCCTTCGCTACCCTGTATGGACCTTCCCAACGGGGGCCTAGTTTCCCAGTATCCTCCGCATGACTTGCATCGTTCTGACGCCAAACCAAGTCACCGCACTTGTAAGAGCGCGAACGCACACGCTGATTATAGTACTTTGCAATTTTTTGCTTGTTATTTGCTTTGTTGACAGCCGCAGAGAGTCTGCGCTCTTCCAGCAAATTAAGATTTTCCCGCAAAGCTTCAGAGTTATTTTGCTCATCAAAATTTTGTATGCGGAACGTTAGTACCCCAATTTCTGCGGGTACAACAGCTTCTGATCCATAGACCAAACTGAACGGGGTCTCACCAGTGCTTGCTTTGGGTGTTGTTCTATGCGCCCATAAAACCTTCAGTAGTTCATCCACCCAACCAACGCGACCATGACCCAACCTAGCTTTGATTCCATCTACTATATCCCGGTTGGTGACTTCGCACTGGCCATTCGCCTGCGGATGCGCAACAGATGTAAAAGTTTGCTTAATATTAAGCTCCGCGCACCAGCTGCGAAAAGGGTCACCCGCGAACTGCGTACCGTTATCGCTAACAATTTCGTTTGGTATACCAAATCGACAGAAGATGTCTTCCCATACAAAATTTCGCACCCTTTTTCCTGAGATTGCTGCCAGCGGTCTCGCTTCGACCCACTTTGTGAAATAGTCGATTGCAACAATCAAGAATTTGATGTTTCCTGCGTGTGCAGAATGTGCGTAAGGTACTGATGAGTAACATGTTTGGGAATGGTCCAACTATGTCGATTGCCCATTTGCAGAATGGCCACGGTGAGGAGACTGGTATCATTGGATGCGCAGGTGCTCTGCTAATAGGTGCATGTATTTGGCATGATTCACATTGCTTAACTATGCGCGCAGTATCCGCGTACATGGTGGGCCAATAATATCCTAGCCGCATTATTTTTGACACAATGGACCTGTGCCCCGAATAGAGTGCGCATGCACCTTCATGCACCTCGCGTACAACTTCCTCTGCCTCTTTCGGGCCAATGCACCTTAAGTGTGGTCCCAAATAATTCTTTCGATATAGCACGTCACCCTCAAGGGCATACAGCGGTGCCTTAACGCGGACTTTCTTTGCATCAGCGGAATCTGCAGGAGATGTGCCATCCCGCAGAAAAGCCACAATGGGCGTCATCCATGTTGAGTTTGATTCCTCAACTGGTGCCACTAAAGGCATCATAACAATGGATTTCGCATTGAGTTCTTCTATTAGAACTTTCTTTCCCATATGATCAAAAGCCAAGGCAGCCAGTTTGCTTAGTGCATCCTCCTTCTTATTTTGCCCACGCATTATGTGGGAGATTTGAAAAGCTTCAAATTGGTCAGCGAGGTTGTGAACAAGCGATAGATATTGCTGCATGGCTATGTCATGCGCTTCGAAATCTCCGCTGACCTGACTGCATACTAGCTTTGAATCCACATATGCGTGCAAAATTTTAACATTTAACCTATGCGCAATGCGCATACCTGCTAACAGAGCCTCATACTCTGCTTCGTTGTTCGTAACAGCAAAATTAAACCGCAGTGCGTATGTATGCTCTTCGCCATCTGGGCCTGTTAAAATTATACCCGCACCTGCACCAGATGCGCTGCACGCACCATCGGTGTACAATTCCCATGGTGACAATGTTGGTGCAGGTGGATCCTGATGTTCTGCTGACGCCTCGGCATCCGCAGGTAATTCTGCTAGGTAATCATCAAGTATTTGACCCTTAACCGCACTGCGCGAAGAGAAATTTATTTCATGTTCACCTAATTCAACTGCCCACTTAGCCATTCGGCCAGAAATCTCAGGCTTGTATAACACCTGAAAGAAAAATGATTGCGTTAGTCAATGCGGTAACCCCGGTCATTGCCGCAAAGTAGGCGTTTACCAACCTGTTTGATTGGTTGATCAGTTAGAACCACGATTGGATGTGCTTGAAAATATCGGCGCAAACGCCGCGCCGTATGGACCAGCGCATATACAAGCTTTTCTATCGGTGAGTAGTTTACTTCGCTTGATGTCAGCGTCTTGCTTACGAAGTAGACCGGCATTTGCGTCTGAGAAAAACCTCAGTCGTTAAGTTTCTGCGATATAAATAAAGCATGTAAATTAATGGATTACCTTTCCGCGATCCGCGATGAGGACTGAGCTGACAGCTTCCTTCGATGCCGCGAGGTACAGTGTTAGTGTTTCTCCTGATACTGGCGCAGTAAGTGTTGGTAATTCTGCAAGCACCTTTTTATCTCCTGAAAGGCTGATTCTGCTTCCTGAGTCCATACGAAGTCTTTTTTCTTCAAACAATTTTTCAAAGTATTGAAGAATGGTAACTGTCGTTCTGCGGCTTTCGACAGAAACCGCGTGATAGCCGCAAGCTTCCCCGTTAGACTCTGCACATCTTTCTTTGTCCTCGGAGATGAAAAATTATCAATGGCTTCAATCTTTTTGGGATTGGCCTTGATACCCCGCGCTGTCACCACATGACCTAAAAACTTGCCTTCATCTTCCCCAAAACTACATTTAAGCGGGTTAAGCTTCATGTTGATCCTGCACAGAGATGCAAACATTTCTAGGATGTCCGTGAGCATGTCTTCTTCGGTGTTACTTTTAATTACCAAGTCGTCGACGTACGCTTCAAGATTTCTACCGATTTGGTGCTTGAATGTTGCGTCAATTACACGCTGATAGGTCGCGCCAGCATTCTTTAAACCGAAAGGCATCTTCGTGTAACAATAAATACCCTGCGGCGTATGAAAAGCAGTCTTGTCCTCATCTTCCGCAGCCATTAAGATTTGGTGATAACCTTGTATGCGTCCAGAAAACACTTGTACCTAAATCCCGATAGTGATTCTACCTTCCAGTCTATCTCCGGGAGAGGGTAATTGTCCTTGGGACATGCCTTATTAATATCTTTGAAATTGACGCACATCCTCCAGTTACCGTCAGCCTTTTTTACCAATACAGGATTTGCAACCCATGTCTGATAACGCACTTCCCGCAGAATGCTTGCTTTGACAAGGTTGTCCACCTCTGCGCACAACCAATCACTGCGGTCTAGAGCCATATGCCGCTTCTTTTGCCTAACGGGTGTCAATGATGGATTAACATTTAACTTATGTTCCGCAATATCACGCGGAACCCCAGTCATGTCTGACTCACACCACGCGAAAACATCTGCATTTGCGGACAAAATTCCATGCAATTTGGCCTTTGTTTCGGCTGACAAGCCTGCGCCGATTTTAATTCGCTTATCCGGATGCAAGCGATTTGCTATGACTGCACAATTTGCCAGTTGCTCTCCCACACTAAGAGTGCTTATAGGCACAACTGAGCCACACAACTCGGTTGTTTGATGTGACGCAACCGTGGCAACGCCTCCTACTGTGGGAAACTTGATCAAACCATGCACTACCGATGGTATGATGTTGAAACGCCGTATGAAGTTTCTCCCTAGCAGTGCGTTATATCGTGAAGTTGAACGAACCACATAAAAATCGACCAATTCATGCCTGATCATCTGCGGGTTCCTGTCATTCGCAAGCTCTACCATTAATTCTATTCGACCTAGCGGCCACGAGTTTTCTCCGGAAAACCCTGATAGCGTAATATCAGGCTGGCGTAACTGCACTTTGACTTCTGCCAGAAGGAAACGATAACAATGCTCATACATAATATCGACACCGCTGCCAGTGTCAACATGCATGCGCTTAACCTGGATTCCGCAATCAGAGATGCGACACTTGATGATAATGGGCTCATTAATAGAATCAAATGATATTACAAGAGGGAAAGTGATTGGGAGAAGCTCCCAATCTTGATGATCATTGTACTTTCTCCGCTGGCTGATTTTCTCTACGTCAACCATGTTAATGGTTAAGTCGACATCTTTCGCTTTGTCCACTTTCTACCATGCGAAAGATTTAGACTTCGAACCTCCTTCTGCGGCCTTTCCCTTATCCTTTTTAGGTGGTTTTAGATGATCCAATTTGCCCGCGCGAAGCGCCTCCAGAACCCGTTCCATCAAGTTTTTACACCGATTGGTGTCGTGACCATAATCATCATGAAATTCACAATACTTTGTTTTGTCCCGCTTGCCAAATTCTGTAAGCGGAGTTGGAACCGCGAAGGTCGCGCATACTGGCTCCGTTGCCAAAATTTCCTTGGGCGTTTTGGACAAACTTTTGAGCAGCGCATAGTTCTGATTATTGATGCCGCGCTGATTATTGTTTCGATAATTGCCACTTGATTTCCCTTTATCATTCCTGATAGGACCACCGCTAGGATACCTTCCACGAGAGTTGTTACCGCGATTTTGATCGCGCGAACGATCATCATCGTCCTTCCTCTCGTTGCGTGAGCTAGCCGTTGGCATGTCATTATCTTCGCCACTCCGCATATAGTCGTGGCATTCATTAAGCGCCTCAGCATAAGTTGTTGGGACTGTATGGCGCAGACGCCTTACCAGTGTTGGATGACGTTCTGAGTTTATACCATGTATGAGTCCGAAAATCTGTTGCTCTGGTTTGAGATCTGGTATACGCAGGCACTCATTAGTATACCTTGTGAGAAATTCGCCCAAAGATTCCTTGGACTTCTGCACGATGTCATGGCATTCAATGTGAGTGCGCTGTGGTCTCTGATTCTGATATTGCAGCAAAAACTTTGTCCGCAGATCCATAAACCCGGCAATACTACCCTCCGGCAACTTATTAAACCACTCACGAGCAATACCCTGTAGTGTCATAGGAAATATCTGACACGCAACCGGATCCACCCAGCCTTGAGTGCGCATTGCGCCTTCGAAACGCTGTAAAAAATCATCTGGATCGGTCAGGCCATTGTAAGTACCCAACGTGCTAGGTATCTTTGGTGCTGATGGAAACGGGTATGCGGATATATGCGGAGGAAACTTGTCAAAGGTAGTCGGTAGCTCGAAGGGTGGTTTAACAGGATCCCCTTTCAAGTTTGCAAAGAAACGCTTCATCATGTCCTGAACAAAGTCAGGTTGTGAAAATAAGTGAACCATATCAGGAGGTGCAGCCTGCATGAATTGACTTGCAAGATTTGCCTGCCCTTGAACATTTTGCCAAGGTTGACCCTACGTCTGCGGATATAACCAAGGCTGTTGCGTTGGAAAAGAGGGATAACTTGAAGACGCAGAGTACACAGGTGGCTGTAAAGGAAGCGAAACCTGTGGCGCAGATATCTGCGAAACTTGAGGATACACACTTAAAAGCCCAACTGTATGCGTTGTGCTTTGCTGCCACGCTGTTATCGGCGCCCAATGAGAGTTTGCATCTGGGATGACACCAAATCCCCAACTATTAAGTAATGCCTGCGCATCCGCAGGAGTTAAAAATTGTGAAACTGGGCGCGGTGGTTGCCAAGGTTGCAACGGTGTAAATGACGAATTCTGCTGAATGCTCTGCGTATGCAGAGGTATTGAAACAGTGGTACTGTAAATAGGTACCTGGCCGCAGCAAACCACATGCGGCCCCGTTGTTCCACCGCTAGTGCCTGCAAAGATGACCCTTGGATCCACTGACGAAAAGTCCAGCCGCGTGGTTGTGACTGGTGAGTTTGCTCTTGGCGGTGTAACCCCGTCTGAATATATCGTCTTGTACCTCTGAAAGGGTTCGCCGGATATAGGTGGAGGGTACATCATGTACCCCGCCTAAATAGCGGCCCCCGTAGTCATAACCGGTGTCTGTTGACTACCAGACGGTGCGTTCTGAACATCTGTTTGGGTATGTTCCGATGATTCCTCGGAAGTCATGATACTGTTAAAGGAAAAATTCAAAAATTTTGTAAATAACGAGTCATACAATTCAAAACCTTAAAAAGAAAAAGCAATTAAACAGTCTTGAATTAATTCGACTCTCAATGAAAGCACCATTTGATCATGCATATTTTAACCGTGGGGTTTAATATGCCTGCTCAATACATAAGGAGGGGTTTAAGGATCTTAGAACGTGGCTCTCCGGTCCAGCTACCGTGAATAACCCTGGCCGACATGATGATGTCGGCGGGGTGGCCAAGTGATTAAGTCCACCTCTGATAACGGTCGTCGATCAAGAGGCCCCAAATAAGGTCGTAGGTACTAGCTTACGAAAGACTAACATGTTAACCTTGAAGAGATGTTGAATGATGCTGTTTTGCGTAATGTATCTCGCTTGCGATAGTTACGTAATATGTCGTGTCTGGTAAATGATGATTAGGGTTGTATTTATAGGCAAACCCTAATTCTAGAACCGTCCCAGATCACGTTAATCTCATCCATAACTGACACCCCCGAATCACGGATATAATTATGGAAAAGATATTTACTTGACAGCTAAGCAACCGCCGTACCGGGAACAAAGGAATCAGATACAATCCGCATACCGCATACCGCACACAAGCACACGCATACGCACACTATTAAGCGCCCGCATGCATATGAGGTGCGCATGCGGGTTGCGGTATCATTAATAACTAGCATAACATCAAAGTATAGAACAACTCCAAGCCATAAATCTTACATTGAAGCAAACACACAAGGCTTTTAGCCTAACATAATCATAGTAGAACTAATGAAACAGTAAATACAAGTTGAATTCATGTTAAAAAGATATAGAACAATAGTACCAATTGCGATAAACGATCCTAGCTTAATATTGATGTTGAAAGAGTGGAGATTAACTTGCAGCCTTCCTTGGACCTTGAAAATCGTCTTAAAACTGGGGGAGAACGTAGTAGTGAAGGTGTCTCAAGTAAGTAACCAAAGGCTCCATTAAATAGCCTCAAAAATGGGGTATTTTGGCCAGAAAGTGACCAGATGCGCCGCATCTCTTTGGGATGCGCCGCATCTCTTTTCGTTCAGTAGATTCCAGCTCGATTCTGCACTCAGGACTGTCGTCAGGGGGTCAGATGCGCCGCATCTGGGACAGATGCGCCGCATCTGGCTTGGATGCGTCGCATCCATCTCAGATGCGCCGCATCTGGGGCTGTTTTGGTCCAGAAGTATGCATGCTCCGCATCTGACACTGTCGGGAATTATTTGGTGCATAGATGCGCCGCATCTAAGAGAGATACGCCGCATTTAGACCTGTTTCAGTGGTTTCGGGCTGTTTTGCGCGTTCAATCTTCGTTTTAACTCTGTTTTTGCTGTTGGTCTTCATTTATTCATTCACAATGGACTTTTACAAATATACATGAATTACAATACATACGTATAACAATTACATACAAATGGAACAACTTTGGATGGAAATAACGGCAATAAACATGTATAATTTTGGCGTTATCAGAGGTATTTGACCTCTAAATGGTACATTTTACAAACATTGCATTCGTTTTTAAAAGACAGACTTTCATTACATCGAAAGTTAACAGGCATGCATACCATTTCATAGTATATCAACTATCAATGACTTAATAATAATCTTGTTGAACTCAACGACTCGAATGCAACATCTTTTGAAATATGCCATGAATGACTCCAAGTAATATCTTTAAAGTGAGCTAATGCACAGCGGAAGATTTCTTTCAAACCTGAGAATAAACATGCTTTAAAGTGTCAACCAAAAGGTTGGTGAGTTCATTAGTTTATCATAATCGATCATTTCCATAATTTTAATAGACCACAAGATTTTCATTTCCATTTTTCATAAACATCATCTCATATCAGAATTTCGCAAAAATTGCATAGAGATAAAAATCATTCATACGGTGAACACCCGGTAATCGACATTAACAGAACGCGTCTAGAATATCCCCATCATTCCGGGACTCTCATCGGACATGATAAAATCGAAGTACTAAAGCATCTGTAACCAGGATGGGGTTTGTTAGGCCCAATAGATATATCTTTAGGATTCGCGTCAATTAGGGTGTCTGTTCCCTAATTCTTAGATTACCAGACTAAAAAGGATGATATTCGATTCGATAATCCAACCATAGAATGTAGTTTCGATTACTTGTGTCTATTTCGTAAAACATTTATAAAAGCAGCGCATGTATTCTCAGTCCTAAAAATATATATTGCAAAAGCATTTAAAAATGGAGTAAATGAAACTCACAATACTGTATTTCGTAGTAAAAATACATATGACGTCATTGAACAAGTGCAAGGTTGGCCTCGGATTCACGAACCTATATTAATTATATATATTTATATGTCGATCAATATATGTCTAACAATTTAGGTCAAGTCATAGTGTATCATAATCCTAATGCTCGAGACTAATATGCAAAAGTTAACAAAAGTCATTTTGACCAAAATGACTTCCAAAATTTATACATGATTATTATATAATTTAAATATAGTCGTTTTATATATTTAAATATTTTTAAAAGATTTTATTAGAGTAAATAATATAATTCATTTATTAATAATTACAATTTTATATTAAAATTTATATAACAAAAATATACTTTTATATATCTTAAGTAATAAAATTTATAAAGTTCATTTAATATTATAAAATAATATGATAGGTAGTATTAATGTAATTATATTACACGTAGTAAAATATCTTTGTATCACATATTTATTTGATATCGATAATAACAATAGTACGTAAAAATTGTATTATTTTGAAATAATAATTATTATTGCTACTAATAATAATATCAATATTTATATTTACTAAAAATGATATTATGATAAAATGATAATTTTTATTAAAATGATAATAATAATGATATTTTATATTAACAATGATATTCTTATAAATAATAATTTTTGTAAAAATTATAGTTTTAATATTAATAATACTTTTAATAATAATATTGATAAAAATAATGAAAACGATATTTTTATCTAAATCAATACCTTTCAATATTTTAATTTCATCATGATACTTATACTCATTATTTCCTAATCGATTCGTTTAATAGCTTTTAATCGTCTTTTATATCGTGTTCATATTAATGATAATAAAAGTAATCATAATAATTAGGTGTTACTAATATTAGTTTTAATTATAATAATAATACTAATAATAATTATTATTATGATAATATTAATGATAATACTAATAACTATTTTAATGATAATAATAATAATAATAATACTAATTATAACTTTAACGATAATAACGATAGTAAAAATAACAATTTTTAATGATAATACCCTTTATTGATAATGATAATAATAATAATAATAATAATAATAATAATAATAATAATAATAATAATAATAATAATAATAATAATAATAATTAGATAAAAACTATAACGACGATAATAACCATGATAATAATAATCATTTTTAATAATAATACAAAAATTCAATTGACTATAACTTCTAATCCGTTCATCGAAACCATTCGATATCTAAATGAAAAGTTCTTAAATTTTTCGCTAGCTTTCCAACGACATGCATATCTTATACCTTATCTCAACCGCATATGTAACTAGTTCATAATCTATCGTCAACTATTTAACGACAATATTAAATATACAAGCATGCATAATCCTATATACTCGAGCACTAGTCTGGGATACACTATTAATATATAAAAGTTGAGTTATGAGTGCTCACGTATCAATATTGAGATTCAATATTGCAGGAAAGGTACGTAGACGCAACGGAGATGATAAACAATAAATTGTCCTCACGAGCATACCCCCAAGCATTACCCATAATCTCCATAGCTATAACCCATATTTTCCTTAGCTCTATCCCGCTCGTAAAACCCGTTTTGAAATAACTCGCTCATGATTTCGTCGTAGTATTTTATATATAATGCTAATAATAATAATACTAAATACGATTAATAATAATAATATTAATCTTAATAATAATAATAATAATAATAATAATAATAATAATAATAATAATAATAATAATAATAATAATAATAATATAAATAAAATAAGTATATACTACGGAGTAATAATATAGATAGAGAGATTGAATTGAGCGCAGAATGGATCGAGCTTTATAGCCCCTGACTGGAATACTACGACGACTACCGAGAGTTGAACAAACTTACCATCAAGAACCGCTACCCACTACCGAGAATCGACGACTTATTTGATCAACTACAAGGCTCGTCTGTTTATTCAAAGATTAACTTACGTTCTGGGTATCATCAAATGCGGGTGAAAGAAGATGATATTCCAAAGACTGCTTTCAGAACACGTTACGGTCATTACGAGTTTATGGTCATGCCGTTTGGTTTAACTAATGCACCAGCTGTGTTCATGGACCTTATGAACCGAGTGTGTGGACCATACCTTGACAAGTTTGTCATTGTTTTCATTGATGACATACTTATTTACTCAAAGAATGACCAAGAACACGGTGAACATTTGAGAAAGGTGTTAGAAGTATTGAGGAAAGAAGAATTGTACGCTAAGTTTTCAAAGTGTGCATTTTGGTTGGAAGAAGTTCAATTCCTCGGTCACATAGTAAACAAAGAAGGTATTAAGGTGGATCCGACAAAGATAGAAACGGTTGAAAAGTGGGAAACCCCGAAAACTCCGAAACACATACGCCAGTTTTTAGGACTAGCTGGTTACTACAGAAGGTTCATCCAAGACTTTTCCAGAACAGCAAAACCCTTGACTGCATTAACGCATAAAGGGAAGAAATTTGAATGGAATGATGAACAAGAGAAAGCGTTTCAGTTATTGAAGAAAAAGCTAACTACGGCACCTATATTGTCATTGCCTGAAGGGAATGATGATTTTGTGATTTATTGTGACGCATCAAAGTAAGGTCTCGGTTGTGTATTAATGCAACGAACGAAGGTGATTGCTTATGCATCTAGACAATTGAAGATTCACAAACAAAATTATACGACGCATGATTTGGAATTAGGCGCGGTTGTTTTTGCATTAAAGACTTGGAGGCACTACTTATATGGGGTCAAAAGTATTATATATACCGACCACAAAAGTCTTCAACACATATTTAATCAGAAACAACTGAATATGAGGCAGCGTAGGTGGATTGAATTGTTGAATGATTACGACTTTGAGATTCGTTACCACCCGGGGAAGGCAAATGTGGTAGCCGATGCCTTGAGCAGGAAGGACAGAGAACCCATTCGAGTAAAATCTATGAATATAATGATTCATAATAACCTTACTACTCAAATAAAGGAGGCGCAACAAGGAGTTTTAAAAGAGGGAAATTTAAAGGATGAAATACCCAAAGGATCGGAGAAGCATCTTAATATTCGGGAAGACGGAACCCGGTATAGGGCTGAAAGGATTTGGGTACCAAAATTTGGAGATATGAGAGAAATGGTACTTAGAGAAGCTCATAAAACCAGATACTCAATACATCCTGGAACGGGGAAGATGTACAAGGATCTCAGGAAATATTTTTGGTGGCCGGGTATGAAAGCCGATGTTGCTAAATACGTAGGAGAATGTTTGACGTGTTCTAAGGTCAAAGCTGAGCATCAGAAACCATCAGGTCTACTTCAACAACCCGAAATCCCGGAATGGAAATGGGAAAACATTACCATGGATTTCATCACTAAATTGCCAAGGACTGCAAGTGGTTTTGATACTATTTGGGTAATAGTTGATCGTCTCACCAAATCAGCACACTTCCTGCCAATAAGAGAAGATGACAAGATGGAGAAGTTAGCACGACTGTATTTGAAGGAAGTCGTATCCAGACATGGAATACCAATCTCTATTATCTCTGATAGGGATGGCAGATTTATTTCAAGATTCTGGCAGACATTACAGCAAGCATTAGGAACTCGTCTAGACATGAGTACTGCCTATCATCCACAAACTGATGGGCAGAGAGAAAGGACGATACAAACGCTTGAAGACATGCTACGAGCATGTGTTATTGATTTCGGAAACAGTTGGGATCGACATCTACCGTTAGCAGAATTTTCCTACAACAACAGCTACCATTCAAGCATTGAGATGGCGCCGTTTGAAGCACTTTATGGTAGAAAGTGCAGGTCTCCGATTTGTTGGAGTGAAGTGGGGGATAGACAGATTACGGGTCCGGATATTATACAAGAAACTACCGAGAAGATCATCCAAATTCAACAACGGTTGAAAACCGCCCAAAGTCGACAAAAGAGCTACGCTGACATTAAAAGAAAAGATATAGAATTTGAAATTGGAGAGATGGTCATGCTTAAAGTTGCACCTTGGAAAGGCGTTGTTCGATTTGGTAAATGAGGGAAATTAAATCCAAGGTATATTGGACCATTCAAGATTATTGATCGTGTCGGACCAGTAGCTTACCGACTTGAGTTACCTCAACAACTCGCGGCTGTACATAACACTTTCCACGTCTCGAATTTGAAGAAATGTTTTGCTAAAGAAGATCTCACTATTCCGTTAGATGAAATCCAAATCAACGAAAAACTTCAATTCATCGAAGAACCCGTCGAAATAATGGATCGTGAGGTTAAAAGACTTAAGCAAAACAAGATACCAATTGTTAAGGTTCGATGGAATGCTCGTAGAGGACCCGAGTTCACCTGGGAGCGTGAAGATCAGATGAAGAAGAAATACCCGCATCTATTTCCAGAAGATTCGTCAACACCTTCAACAGCTTAAAATTTCGGGACGAAATTTATTTAACGGGTAGGTACTGTAGTGACCCGAACTTTTCCATGTTTATATATATATTAATTGAGATTGATATTTACATGATTAAATGTTTCCAACATGTTAAGCAATCAAACTTGTTAAGACTTGATTAATTGAAATATGTTTCATATAGACAATTGACCACCCAAGTTGACCGGTGATTCACGAACGTTAAAACTTGTAAAAACTATACGATGACATATATATGGTTATATATATAGTTAACATGTTTTTATTATAAGTATGTATCTCATTAGGTATTTTAACAATGAGTTATATACATAAAAATGAGACTATTAATTTAAGAAACTCGAAAACGATATATATAACAATTATCATTATAACAACGTCTTACTAGGTACATATGAATCATATTAAGATATTGATACACTTGGTTAATTATGTTAAATGATAATTAAATATATTATTAAGTGTATTAACAATGAAATACATATGTAAAAATAAGACTACTAACTTAATGATTTCGAAACGAGACATATATGTAACGATTATCGTTGTAACGACATTTAACTGTATATACATCATACTGAGATATATTATATATCATAATATCATGATAATATAACAATTTAACATCTCATTTGTTATAATAAACAATGGGTTAACAACATTCAACAAGATCATTAACCTAAAGGTTTCAAAACAACATTTACATGTAACGACTAACGATGACTTAACGACTCAGTTAAAATGTATATACATGTAGTGTTTTAATATGTATTTATACACTTTTGAAAGACTTCAATACACTTATCAAAATACTTCTACTTAACAAAAATGCTTACAATTACATCCTCGTTCAGTTTCATCAACAATTCTACTCGTATGCACCCGTATTCGTACTCGTACAATACACAGCTTTTAGATGTATGTACTATTGGTATATACACTCCAATGATCAGCTCTTAGCAGCCCATGTGAGTCACCTAACACATGTGGGAACCATCATTTGGCAACTAGCATGAAATATCTCATAAAATTACAAAAATATGAGTAATCATTCATGACTTATTTACATGAAAACAAAATTACATATCCTTTATATCTAATCCATACACCAACGACCAAAAACACCTACAAACACTTTCATTCTTCAATTTTCTTCATCTAATTGATCTCTCTCAAGTTCTATCTTCAAGTTCTAAGTGTTCTTCATATATTTTACAAGTTCTAGTTACATAAAATCAAGAATACTTTCAAGTTTGCTAGCTCAATTCCAATCTTGTAAGGTGATCATCCAACCTCAAGAAATCTTTGTTTCTTACAGTAGGTTATCATTCTAATACAAGGTAATAATCATATTCAAACTTTGGTTCAATTTCTATAACTATAACAATCTTATTTCAAGTAATGATCTTACTTGAACTTGTTTTCGTGTCATGATTCTGCTTCAAGAACTTCGAGCCATCCAAGGATCCGTTGAAGCTAGATCCATTTTTCTCTTTTCCAGTAGGTTTATCCAAGGAACTTAAGGTAGTAATGATGTTCATAACATCATTCGATTCATACATATAAAGCTATCTTATTCGAAGGTTTAAACTTGTAATCACTAGAACATAGTTTAGTTAATTCTAAACTTGTTCGCAAACAAAAGTTAATCCTTCTAACTTGACTTTTAAAATCAACTAAACACATATTCTATATCTATATGATATGCTAACTTAATGATTTAAAACCTGGAAACACGAAAAACACCGAAAAACCGGATTTACGCCGTCGTAGTAACACCGCGGGCTGTTTTGGGTTAGTTAATTAAAAACTATGATAAACTTTGATTTAAAAGTTGTTATTCTGAGAAAATGATTTTTATTATGAACATGAAACTATATCCAAAAATTATGGTTAAACTCAAAGTGGAAGTATGTTTTCTAAAATGGTCATCTAGACGTCGTTCTTTCGACTGAAATGACTACCTTTACAAAAACGACTTGTAACTTATTTTTCCGACTATAAAACTATACTTTTCTGTTTAGATTCATAAAATAGAGTTCAATATGAAACCATAGCAATTTGATTCACTCAAAACGGATTTAAAATGAAGAAGTTATGGGTAAAACAAGATTGGATAATTTTTCTCATTTTAGCTACGTGAAAATTGGTAACAAATCTATTCCAACCATAACTTAATCAACTTTTATTGTATATTATGTAATCTTGAGATACCATAGACACGTATACAATGTTTCGACCTATCATGTCGACACATCTATATATATTTCGGAACAACCATAGACACTCTATATGTGAATGTTGGAGTTAGCTATACAGGGTTGAGGTTGATTCCAAAATATATATAGTTTGAGTTGTGATCAATACTGAGATACGTATACACTGGGTCGTGGATTGATTCAAGATAATATTTATCAATTTATTTCTGTACATCTAACTGTGGACAACTAGTTGTAGGTTACTAACGAGGACAGCTGACTTAATAAACTTAAAATATCAAAATATATTAAAAGTGTTGTAAATATATTTTGAACATACTTTGATATATATGTATATATTGTTATAGGTTCGTGAATCAACCAGTGACCAAGTCTTACTTCCCGACGAAGTAAAAATCTGTGAAAGTGAGTTATAGTCCCACTTTTAAAATCTAATATTTTTGGGATGAGAATACATGCAGGTTTTATAAATGATTTACGAAATAGACACAAGTACGTGAAACTACATTCTATGGTTGAATTATCGAAATCGAATATGCCCCTTTTTATTAAGTCTGGTAATCTAAGAATTAGGGAACAAACACCCTAATTGACGCGAATCCTAAAGATAGATCTATTGGGCCTAACAAACCCCATCCAAAGAACCGGATGCTTTAGTACTTCGAAATTTATATCATATCCGAAGGGTGTCCCGGAATGATGGGGATATTCTTATATATGCATCTTGTTAATGTCGGTTACCAGGTGTTCACCATATGAATGATTTTTATCTCTATGTATGGGATGTGTATTGAAATATGAAATCTTGTGGTCTATTATTATGATTTGATATATATAGGTTAAACCTATAACTCACCAACATTTTTGTTGACGTTTTAAGCATGTTTATTCTCAGGTGATTATTAAGAGCTTCCGCTGTCGCATACTTAAATAAGGACGAGATTTGGAGTCCATACTTGTATGATATTGTGTAAAAACTGCATTCAAGAAACTTATTTTGTTGTAACATATTTGTATTGTAAACCATTATGTAATGGTCGTGTGTAAACAGGATATTTTAGATTATCATTATTTGATAATCTACGTAAAGCTTTTTAAAACCTTTATCTATGAAATAAAGGTTATGGTTTGTTTTAAAAATGAATGCAGTCTTTGAAAAACGTCTCATATAGAGGTCAAAACCTCGCAACGAAATCAATTAATATGGAACGTTTTTAATCAATAAGAACGGGACATTTCAGTTGGTATCCGAGCGTTGGTCTTAGAGAACCAGAAAATTTGCATTAGTGTATCTTATCGAGTTTGTTAGGATGCATTAATGATTCTGGACTTCGACCGTGTTTTCTTTAAAAATGATTGCTTAACATTTTTGTTGGAAACTATATATTTTTAACATATGAATATTATGTGATATATTAATCTCTTAACGTGTTTGATATTATGTGATAGATGTCTACCTCTAGAACAAGTCCCATTGACTCACCTAATAATAATGAAGAGTCAAATGTAAATTGGAATGATTCGTGGACTGATTCACAAGTTCCCGAAGAGGAACCGGAAGAAGAGTCGGAACCGGAAGAAGAATCGGAACCGGACGAAGAATCGGAACCGGAAGAAGAATCGGAACCGGTGGGGGAAATAATAAAACGGTTAAGTAAAAGAGAATCCTCAACCAACCGACCAAGGTTAATTATGGTCAATGGTGTTTCCGCCAAGGAAGCAAAATATTGGGAGGATTACCAATTCTCCGATGAATCGGATTCCGACGAGAATTCCAATGATGTTATAGAAATTACCCCAACTGAATTTAAAAAGGCAAAAGAAAATAATAAGGGAAAGGGTATAAAAATAGAGAAATCTAATTCCAACCCCGATGAACTTTATATGTATCGTCAACCCCCGAAGTTCTTAAGTTGTAACAATGACCCGGGAACCTCTAAACCACCAGGTTTTTCTAAACCAATGTGGACAACGACGGCTCGTATTAGGGGAACATCATATATCCCTAGAAACTTGGCAAAACGAACCAAAACCGAAGAAGAAGAAACGAGCGAGTCGGAATAAGATAGTTGTATTCGTGTGGTGTAATATATGTAATATAGTGTTCTTATGCTTTATGATATATGTAAAAATTGCTTGTATTAATAAGTATTTTTTTATGAATCTAACTCTTGTCTATTTTACAGTTTAAAAACACAAAATGGATAGACAACCCAATATTTTAAGAGACCTGCCCGGAGACATGATTGAGGAAATCTTGTCTAGAGTCGGCCAGAATTCCTCGGCACAACTATTTAAGGCGAGATCAGTTTGTAAGACATTCGAAGAACGTTCCAAGAATGTCTTGGTTTATAAGAGACTTTCGTTTGAAAGATGGGGGATATCACATTGGGAAACCCATAAGTTACGATGTGTTTACTTTGACGCATATATTGCGGGGAACCCAAATGCTATTTTACGCAACGGGTTAAGAAATTATTTTGACTCAATATATCCGAATATTGGACTTCGTGATTTAGAAAAAGCGGCTAACATGCAACATAAAGAAGCATGTTATGCTTACGGATTAGTAATGTTCGCTTCTCACCAAAGTGAGAACAAGAACATCGGGCTACAACTATTAAACAAAACGTTTCCACAAGTGACGGAGTCGGTAATTGGGGTAAGAAATGAGGTTTTTAGATTATTACGGGACTGTTGGACATTACGTAACCCTCGTCCCTTTGACGACGTTACAACACGCTGTCTTATAAACGGCCATAACGGTTATTTTGCACAAGACCAAGGATGGGAAGTAGTCCTAGTAAAACCAGAATGCATGACTTGTTTCTGGACGTATGAATTACGTGTCTTTATTGTCTTTGCTGAATGACTTGTGTACTAGCTAGAATTATCTCCACAACTATCTTGTATCAAAGTTATTGTGTGCTATATTTCATGCTTTATGTAAAATAAGCGGTATTGTAATTTTGTAAAATATTGTATAAAAGTTTGAACGCGAAATATTATTATAATCAGTTTTTCATATAGAATTGTAGTAGTTGAATTGTATATTAGCTACTAAGTATGAACTTAACGGGTAGGTACTACCCGAATTTAAACTTATAAAACGCTAATATGAAGAAAAAGCTTTTATAAATGAGTTCATATTATGCTACGAAATACTATTAACTACTCTTAATATTCTGTATGATTAACTTGTTCCATTTGACTATTTTGAAGGAAATGGCACCGACTACTCGACACACCGTGAATATGAATGAAGAGGAATTCCGTACTTTTCTAGCTTCAAACATAGCCGCAGTACAGGCTGCGCTACATACCAACAATAACCTTGGATATAGCAGTACAGGAAATCGTGTAGGATGCACCTACAAAGAATTCACTGCCTGCAAACCTTTGGAATTTGATGGAACCGAAGGACCGATCGGATTGAAACGGTGGACCGAGAAGGTCGAATCGGTGTTTGCCATAAGTAAGTGTACTGAAGAGGACAAAGTGAAGTACGCTACGCATACCTTCACAGGTTCTGCGTTAACATGGTGGAATACCTATCTAGAGCAAGTGGGACAAGACGATGCGTACGCACTACCGTGGTCAGCATTCAAGCACTTGATGAACGAGAAGTACCGTCCCAGAACCGAGGTCAATAAGCTCAAGACAGAACTTAGAGGGTTACGAACCCAAGGATTTGATATTACCACGTACGAAAGACGATTCACATAATTGTGCCTATTGTGTCCGGGAGCATTCGAAGATGAGGAAGAGAAGATCGACGCATTTGTGAAAGGATTACCGGAAAGAATCCAAGAAGATATAAGTTCACACGAGCCCGCCTCTATACAACAGGCATGTAGAATGGCTCACAAACTAGTGAACCAGATTGAAGAAAGAATTAAAGAACAGACTGCTGAAGAGGCCAATGTGAAGCAAGTCAAAAGAAAGTGGGAGGAAAACGGTGATAAGAATCACCAATACAACAACAGCAGCAATTACAACAATAATCGCAACAATTATCCCAATAATCGCAACATCAATCGCAACTACAACAAACGGCCCAACAATAACAACAACAACAACAACAGCAACAGCAACTACAACAATCATCCCAACAACAATAATAACCGCAACAACAACAACAATCAGAAGCAGCTATGCCAAAGGTGTGAAAAGTATCACTCGGGGTTCTGCACCAAATTTTGCAACAAGTGTAAAAGAAATGGTCATAGCGCGGCGAAGTGTGAGGTCTACGGACCAGGGGTTAATAGAACGAAAGGAACAAATGGTGTCGGAACGAGTAATAGCGGAGCAAGTAGTGTCGGAGCAAGTTATGCCAATGTAGTTTGTTATAAATGTGGAAAACCGGGCCACATTATTAGAAATTGCCCGAACCAGGAGAACACGAATGGACAAGGCCGCGGAAGAGTTTTCAATATTAATGCGGCAGAGGCACAGGAAGACCCGGATCTTGTTACGGGTACGTTTCTTATTGACAATAAATCTGCTTACGTTTTATTTGATTCGGGTGCGGATAGAAGCTATATGAGTAGAGATTTTTGTGCTAAATTAAGTTGTCCATTGACGCCTTTGGATAGTAAATTTTTACTCGAATTAGCAAATGGTAAATTAATTTCAGCAGATAATATATGTCGGAATCGAGAAATTAAACTGGTTAGCGAAACATTTAAGATTGATTTGATACCAGTAGAGTTAGGGAGTTTTGATGTGATAATCGGTATGGACTGGTTGAAAGAAGTGAAAGCAGAGATCGTCTGTTACAAAAATGCAATTCGCATTATACGAGAAAAAGGAAAACCCTTAATGGTGTACGGAGAAAAGGGCAACACGAAGCTACATCTTATTAGTAATTTGAAGGCACAAAAACTAATAAGAAAAGGTTGCTATGCTGTTCTAGCACACGTCGAGAAAGTACAAACTGAAGAAAAGAGCATCAATGATGTTCCCATTGCAAAAGAATTTCCCGATGTATTTCCGAAAGAATTACCGGGATTACCCCCACATCGATCCGTTGAATTTCAAATAGATCTTGTACCAGGAGCTGCACCAATAGCTCGTGCTCCTTACAGACTCGCACCCAGCGAGATGAAAGAACTGCAAAGCCAATTACAAGAACTTTTAGAGCGTGGTTTCATTCGACCAAGCACATCACCGTGGGGAGCTCCTGTTTTATTTGTCAAGAAGAAAGATGGTACATTCAGGTTGTGTATCGACTACCGAGAGTTGAACAAACTTACCATCAAGAACCGCTACCCACTACCGAGAATCGACGACTTATTTGATCAACTACAAGGCTCGTCTGTTTATTCAAAGATTGACTTACATTCTGGGTATCATCAAATGCGGGTGAAAGAAGATGATATTCCAAAGACTGCTTTCAGAACACGTTACGTTCATTACGAGTTTATGGTCATGCCGTTTGGTTTAACTAATGCACCAGCTGTGTTCATGGACCTTATGAACCAAGTGTGTGGACCATACCTTGACAAGTTTGTCATTGTTTTCATTGATGACATACTTATTTACTCAAAGAATGACCAAGAACACGGTGAACATTTGAGAAAGGTGTTAGAAGTATTGAGGAAAGAAGAATTGTATGCTAAGTTTTCAAAGTGTGCATTTTGGTTGGAAGAAGTTCAATTCCTCGGTCACATAGTGAACAAAGAAGGTATTAAGGTGGATCCGACAAAGATAGAAACGGTTGAAAAGTGGGAAACCCCGAAAACTCCGAAACACATACGCCAGTTTTTAGGACTAGCTGGTTACTACAGAAGGTTCATCCAAGACTTTTCCAGAATAGCAAAACCCTTGACTGCATTAACGCATAAAGGGAAGAAATTTGAATGGAATGATGAACAAGAGAAAGCGTTTCAGTTATTGAAGAAAAAGCTAACTACGGCACCTATATTGTCATTGCCTGAAGGGAATGATGATTTTGTGATTTATTGTGACGCATCAAAGCAAGGTCTCGGTTGTGTATTAATGCAACGAACGAAGGTGATTGCTTATGCGTCTAGACAATTGAAGATTCACGAATAAAATTATACGACGCATGATTTGGAATTAGGCGCGGTTGTTTTTGCATTAAAGACTTGGAGGCACTACTTATATGGGGTCAAAAGTATTATATATACCGACCACAAAAGTCTTCAACACATATTTAATCAGAAACAACTGAATATGAGGCAGCGTAGGTGGATTGAATTGTTGAATGATTACGACTTTGAGATTCGTTACCACCCGGGGAAGGCAAATGTGGTAGCCGATGCCTTGAGCAGGAAGGACAGAGAACCCATTCGAGTAAAATCTATGAATATAATGATTCATAATAACCTTACTACTCAAATAAAGGAGGCGCAACAAGGAGTTTTAAAAGAGGGAAATTTAAAGGATGAAATACCCAAAGGATCGGAGAAGCATCTTAATATTCGGGAAGACGGAACCCGGTATAGGGCTGAAAGGATTTGGGTACCAAAATTTGGAGATATGAGAGAAATGGTACTTAGAGAAGCTCATAAAACCAGATACTCAATACATCCTGGAACGGGGAAGATGTACAAGGATCTCAGGAAATATTTTTGGTGGCCGGGTATGAAAGCCGATGTTGCTAAATACGTAGGAGAATGTTTGACGTGTTCTAAGGTCAAAGCTGAGCATCAGAAACCATCAGGTCTACTTCAACAACCCGAAATCCCAGAATGGAAATGGGAAAACATTACCATGGATTTCATCACTAAATTGCCAAGGACTGCAAGTGGTTTTAATACTATTTGGGTAATAGTTGATCGTCTCACCAAATCAGCACACTTCCTGCCAATAAGAGAAGATGACAAGATGGAGAAGTTAGCACGACTGTATTTGAAGGAAGTCGTATCCAGACATGGAATACCAATCTCTATTATCTCTGATAGGGATGGCAGATTTATTTCAAGATTCTGGCAGACATTACAGCAAGCATTAGGAACTCGTCTAGACATGAGTACTGCCTATCATCCACAAACTGATGGGCAGAGCAAAAGGACGATACAAACGCTTGAAGACATGCTACGAGCATGTGTTATTGATTTCGGAAACAGTTGGGATCGACATCTACCGTTAGCAGAATTTTCCTACAACAACAGCTACCATTCAAGCATTGAGATGGCGCCGTTTGAAGCACTTTATGGTAGAAAGTGCAGGTCTCCGATTTGTTGGAGTGAAGTGGGGGATAGACAGATTACGGGTCCGGATATTATACAAGAAACTACCGAGAAGATCATCCAAATTCAACAACGGTTGAAAACCGCCCAAAGTCGACAAAAGAGCTACGCTGACATTAAAAGAAAAGATATAGAATTTGAAATTGGAGAGATGGTCATGCTTAAAGTTGCACCTTGGAAAGGCGTTGTTCGATTTGGTAAACGAGGGAAATTAAATCCAAGGTATATTGGACCATTCAAGATTATTGATCGTGTCGGACCAGTAGCTTACCGACTTGAGTTACCTCAACAACTCGCGACTGTACATAACACTTTCCACGTCTCGAATTTGAAGAAATGTTTTGCTAAAGAAGATCTCACTATTCCGTTAGATGAAATCCAAATCAACGAAAAACTTCAATTCATCGAAGAACCCGTCGAAATAATGAATCGTGAGGTTAAAAGACTTAAGCAAAACAAGATACCAATTGTTAAGGTTCGATGGAATGCTCGTAGAGGACCCGAGTTTACCTGGGAGCGTGAAGATCAGATGAAGAAGAAATACCCGCATCTATTTCCAGAAGATTCGTCAACACCTTCAACAGCTTAAAATTTCGGGACGAAATTTATTTAACGGGTAGGTACTGTAGTGACCCGAACTTTTCCATGTTTATATATATATTAATTGAGATTGATATTTACATGATTAAATGTTTCCAACATGTTAAGCAATCAAACTTGTTAAGACTTGATTAATTTAACAATGAGTTATATACATAAAAATGAGACTATTAATTTAAGAAACTCGAAAACGATATATATAACAATTATCATTATAACAACGTCTTACTAGGTACATATGAATCATATTAAGATATTGATACACTTGGTTAATTATGTTAAATGATAAGTAAATATATTATTAAGTGTATTAACAATGAAATACATATGTAAAAATAAGACTACTAACTTAATGATTTCGAAACGAGACATATATGTAACGATTATCGTTGTAACGACATTTAACTGTATATACATCATACTGAGATATATTATATATCATAATATCATGATAATATAACAATTTAACATCTCATTTGTTATAATAAACAATGGGTTAACAACATTCAACAAGATCATTAACCTAAAGGTTTCAAAACAACATTTACATGTAACGACTAACGATGACTTAACGACTCAGTTAAAATGTATATACATGTAGTGTTTTAATATGTATTCATACACTTTTGAAAGACTTCAAGACACTTATCAAAATACTTCTACTTAACAAAAATGCTTACAATTACATCCTCGTTCAGTTTCATCAACAATTCTACTCGTATGCACCCGTATTCGTACTCGTACAATACACAGCTTTTAGATGTATGTACTATTGGTATATACACTCCAATGATCAGCTCTTAGCAGCCCATGTGAGTCACCTAACACATGTGGGAACCATCATTTGGCAACTAGCATGAAATATCTCATAAAATTACAAAAATATGAGTAATCATTCATGACTTATTTACATGAAAACAAAATTACATATCCTTTATATCTAATCCATACACCAACGACCAAAAACACCTACAAACACTTTCATTCTTCAATTTTCTTCATCTAATTGATCTCTCTCAAGTTCTATCTTCAAGTTCTAAGTGTTCTTCATATATTTTACAAGTTCTAGTTACATAAAATCAAGAATACTTTCAAGTTTGCTAGCTCAATTCCAATCTTGTAAGGTGATCATCCAACCTCAAGAAATCTTTGTTTCTTACAGTAGGTTATCATTCTAATACAAGGTAATAATCATATTCAAACTTTGGTTCAATTTCTATAACTATAACAATCTTATTTCAAGTAATGATCTTACTTGAACTTGTTTTCGTGTCATGATTCTGCTTCAAGAACTTTGAGCCATCCAAGGATCCGTTGAAGCTAGATCCATTTTTCTCTTTTCCAGTAGGTTTATCCAAGGAACTTAAGGTATTAATGATGTTCATAACATCATTCGATTCATACATATAAAGCTATCTTATTCGAAGGTTTAAACTTGTAATCACTAGAACATAGTTTAGTTAATTCTAAACTTGTTCGCAAACAAAAGTTAATCCTTCTAACTTGACTTTTAAAATCAACTAAACACATGTTCTATATCTATATGATATGCTAACTTAATGATTTAAAACCTGGAAACACGAAAAATACCGAAAAACCGGATTTACGCCGTCGTAGTAACACCGCGGGCTGTTTTGGGTTAGTTAATTAAAAACTATGATAAACTTTGATTTAAAAGTTGTTATTCTGAGAAAATGATTTTTATTATGAACATGAAACTATATCCAAAAATTATGGTTAAACTCAAAGTGGAAGTATGTTTTCTAAAATGGTCATCTAGACGTCGTTCTTTCGACTGAAATGACTACCTTTACAAAAACGACTTGTAACTTATTTTTCCGACTATAAAACTATACTTTTCTGTTTAGATTCATAAAATAGAGTTCAATATGAAACCATAGCAATTTGATTCACTCAAAACGGATTTAAAATGAAGAAGTTATGGGTAAAACAAGATTGGATAATTTTTCTCATTTTAGCTACGTGAAAATTGGTAACAAATCTATTCCAACCATAACTTAATCAACTTGTATTGTATATTATGTAATCTTGAGATACCATAGACACGTATACAATGTTTCGACCTATCATGTCGACACATCTATATATATTTCGGAACAACCATAGACACTCTATATGTGAATGTTGGAGTTAGCTATACAGGGTTGAGGTTGATTCCAAAATATATATAGTTTGAGTTGTGATCAATACTGAGATACGTATACACTGGGTCGTGGATTGATTCAAGATAATATTTATCAATTTATTTCTGTACATCTAACTGTGGACAACTAGTTGTAGGTTACTAACGAGGACAGCTGACTTAATAAACTTAAAATATCAAAATATATTAAAAGTGTTGTAAATATATTTTGAACATACTTTGATATATATGTATATATTGTTATAGGTTCGTGAATCAACCAGTGGCCAAGTCTTACTTCCCGACGAAGTAAAAATCTGTGAAAGTGAGTTATAGTCCCACTTTTAAAATCTAATATTTTTGGGATGAGAATACATGCAGGTTTTATAAATGATTTACGAAATAGACACAAGTACGTGAAACTACATTCTATGGTTGAATTATCGAAATCGAATATGCCCCTTTTTATTAAGTCTGGTAATCTAAGAATTAGGGAACAGACACCCTAATTGACGCGAATCCTAAAGATAGATCTATTGGGCCTAACAAACCCCATCCAAAGAACCGGATGCTTTAGTACTTCGAAATTTATATCATATCCGAAGGGTGTCCCGGAATGATGGGGATATTCTTATATATGCATCTTGTTAATGTCGGTTACCAGGTGTTCACCATATGAATGATTTTTATCTCTATGTATGGGATGTGTATTGAAATATGAAATCTTGTGGTCTATTATTATGATTTGATATATATAGGTTAAACCTATAACTCACCAACATTTTTGTTGACGTTTTAAGCATGTTTATTCTCAGGTGATTATTAAGAGCTTCCGCTGTCGCATACTTAAATAAGGACGAGATTTGGAGTCCATACTTGTATGATATTGTGTAAAAACTGCATTCAAGAAACTTATTTTGTTGTAACATATTTGTATTGTAAACCATTATGTAATGGTCGTGTGTAAACAGGATATTTTAGATTATCATTATTTGATAATCTACGTAAAGCTTTTTAAAACCTTTATCTATGAAATAAAGGTTATGGTTTGTTTTAAAAATGAATGCAGTCTTTGAAAAACGTCTCATATAGAGGTCAAAACCTCGCAACGAAATCAATTAATATGGAACGTTTTTAATCAATAAGAACGGGACATTTCACATACGTTGTCACTCGACTTATGTCTCGCTTCCGGTTTCTCGAACGCATTTTCGTACGTTTAGAAAACTAGCACTTTACGTTACGCGACGTGTACCTTCATCAATAATTAGACTTAATCATCTAAAGACTATATTACCCAAAGCACAACCTTTGTATTTGAATGTCGTGGTCATTTGCTTCCATAAATCAAAGTCTCGTTGTTTATCCAAATATATTATTTTAAATCATCCGTTAAATATTATATTTTGTCACTTGTAAAATATATATATAAATATATATCCTTTTAAAAAAAATATAAATTTGTTCACATTGAAATATGTGATAATACAATATTTAGTTTTTCAAAACTAATTATATTTTTTAAAGTTTATTTTGGAATCGTTTAGATAGTAGAAAAATATTATATCAAATCATGTTTACATTTTTGAAACACTTTATATATTTGAAATTTATAATATAAACTTTACTTAAATTCTTCAAAAGTCATATACAAATTATTTTATAAAACATCCTAATTAATAAAGTTCTTTTTAAATTAAAACGTTTTAATATGTTTAAATCAAATATGATAACTTTGTTTTCTAAAACTAAATATATAAAATAATCATTTTATTAAAAGGTTAAAATAGTAGAAGTTGTTATATCGTAAAACGTTTTAGAAAAGTAAGATTAAATATACTTTTAATAGATTTCAAGTTTTAAACGTTCGTTGGTGCAATGTGATATAAAGTCTAAAGGTTAGATAAACGTACGAAATCATCTTAATGTAAAATGTCGATACCCAATGTCTAAGTTATTTACATTCCACATTCCAACTTTAAGATGAAGGTTAAAATAGTTATCTTATTAAAATCATGAGAAAAACGTTGTAAAGTATGAATTGAAAATCAAATAGGAATCTTCACTAACTCTTGTCTATTTTTCGTTAATTGACTATTTGTTCTTATTTGTAAAATCACTTTATCATTTTCCGAATATGGTTAAAAAGGAAAAGTTTCCTACATTAAAGTGGACCTCTCTCAATAGAGACTCGTAATCATACAATGTATCTGATAATTCAATCATTCGATATTATCTTTTAATTCCGTCGATAATTATTTTAAATATATTTTGAAACAAATACATTCATGTAAAGTATTATACGTCTAAAACTTTGTTAACGTTTTCAAGTTATAATATATGCACATATACATATATAATCATATCCGTTCATATAATGGTTCGTGAATCATTGGAGTTTGGTCGAGGTTAAATGAATGTATGAACACAGTTTAAAATTCTTGAGATTTAAGTTAACAAACTTTGCTTATCGTGTCGGAATGATATAAAGATAAAGTTTAAATTTGGTCAGAAATTTTCGGGTTGTCACAACAACCAAACTAAACAAAAACGCACAATAAAAGCTATCTAGGAGCGAGCCGAAACATATAGGGGCAAACCAACTAATCGGAAACCAAATCTAGACATGAACAAATACTAAGATAAAGCAAACAGAAAACACAAATAAAGTATCACCACAAAAACAACCAAACCGAGAGGGTCGGTAACCAAATCAAAAAACTGCATCATCCGCTACCAAAACCACCTTTTTACTGCGTTTATCCGGTCTAAGAAATTTACCTTCAACCTGTGTGTAACATCCCGCCTTTTTCCATTTACTTTTCCGTTATACTAATATAAAGTCCGTTATATGTTTATAACATCTCCCGTTGATACGCGTTTTAAATTATCTCGTTTAGGTAATTCCCGCACCCGAACGAAAGTTGAGGGACTAAACTTGACAAGGGATCAAACCCTTGACTAGGTCAAAGGGTCAAACCCCTTTCACCCATTCATTTCCACCTCCATCTCTCTCTCTTTCTCTCTAGCAAGAACACACCCAATTTCCAAATTCATTCAATCATCATCTAAATTCGATCTAGGAGGCTTACAACAAAATAAACTACATATTTGGAATCCTCTCTTCATCCTCTTCAATTTGATACCAACTTCATCTCATTTGGGTAACTTTCTAAAATCACTAATTTTATGTGTTCTTGAGATTTTTTGAGTTATAAAGTTGTTAATTAGTGTCTATGGCTCATTGTGATGTCGTGTATGTAATTTGTATGCTCGATTCGTTGTTTTTGGTGTAACTAGTTCAATATGAAAATTACTTGCTAAATCCTTGATTTTGGATGATCAAATGTTGTTAGATTGTTAAAGTGCATGTTTTAAAAGTGTTACTAGTATCATTAGCTTCGTTTTGATGTATAGGTTGATTAAGGAAACTCCAAGAACATGATTAATGATTTTGTGAACTTGGATTAGGGTTTGATGAGCTTTACATGAACTTTTGATGCGTCAAATGCTATGAGATATTGTTGTTAAGTGTTTTGTTGCAATGTGTGTTTGATTACCTTCAAAACGGCATATCACATGTGTGAATTGGATTCCCGAAACTTAAAATGCATTTGATGAACTTGAAACTTTGAAAATGAATTCTTAATGATCACTTGACGGAAAATCGGTTATTGAAATTGATGTTTTTGTTTGATGGAACGTGTTTAGTTGTTTTCCTTGTCAAATTACCTTTCCGACGATATATAGTATGCATTTTGGATGTTTTCGGTTCATAAAATAGGTTAATTTGAGTTTTGGTTCGTGACTTGGTCTTTTTCTGCAAACTGCATGTTTCCCAGGTATTGCGCGCCGCGCATATACCCGCGCGCCGCGCAAAATTAGAAATCCCAGATGTTTGCCTTCGTGGTTAAGTTCTGACCAGGATTTACACTTGGGTGCGCGCCGCGCAACCCTTTGCGCGCCGCGCATATGCCCAGCTCATTTTAGTTTTTATTTTTCCTTTCACAAAATGTTTCCCGCTTAACCGTAACTCCGATTAACATGAAACTTGGCCATTCTGCTCATAAATGATTTCTCATCATGAGAAAATTGTCGGACACCCGATCCGACCCCGTTGACTTTGACTTTGACCAAGTTTGACTTTTAGTCAAACTTAACCAAACAATTATACGATCGTTCTAACATGCTTAGTTACTTGTATCGTGCATGAAACTTGACTAGTTGATTCACATGCTACATAATCGAGTCGTAACGAGCCATAGGACTAATTGAACATCTTTGACCTATCGTGTTTACCGTTATTGATACAAACCTATTGTTTAGGTCAAGACTAGCATTGTTCTTTGCACACGTTTACTTGTCGAAGTACTTTACTACTCGTGCACTCAAGGTGAGATCATAGTCCCACTTTTACTCTTTTTGAACTTACATTTGGGATGAGAAAACATAAACATTTCTTTACTAAGTGAACACAAGTACAGGAAAACAAACATTCTACATACGAGTTTAGAACAAAATCCTCAATTCGATTATCATTAGTTACACTTGCCGGGTGTAAGCGAGAACTTATGTTGTATGGATCCATATGGGTTTGACAAACCCTCATTCAAACGGTTCGCTACCGTTTACGAATGAAATATATTTTCGAGAAACAGTGTATGTTCTAGCACTAAGTGATGGGGTTCAATGGAAGGAAATGTTAAGCATTGATAATTGGGTGCTCGTGAAACAAACTTTTGGAATGGATTACTATTATTTCATTGATGCAAATCTTGTGGTTCACTTGTACTTACTTACTTAAACCTATGATTTCACCAACGTTTTCGTTGACAGATTTCTATGTTTTTCTCAGGTCCTTGAACGATACATGATACATGCTTCCGCTCATTATTTTGATACTTGCATTGGATGTCGAGTATATATATGCATACATGGAGCGTCTTTTGGATACTTTTAAATTGTGTCGCATAAGTTTCATTTGTACTTAAAACTTTGTATCGTAACTTGTGGTGGAACTATTCTTGTAAACTTGATCAACCTTTACATTTGAAATGAATGCGACATATCTTTTGGTCAAACGTTGTTTTAAAGACTTATGACCACGTAACGGGACCTAAGTAGACGGCGCCGTCAATGATGATTTGGTCGGTTCGCCACAGATGGTATCAGAGCGTTGGTTGTAGGGATTTAGAGTTCATTAGTGTCAACCCCGAGTCATAGGGTACATTGATGAGTCTAGACTACAACCGGCATATAGACGTGAAGTAGGAATTACTTGACTACTTGTGCATTTATACTCGAACGCTTCTACTCATATCTACTCTTAGTTCATCTTAATCTCACGTTGTTTAATTTGATTGACACGCCACCTTGACTTTATAGAATAATGTCGAATGCACATATGAATCTGGGTAATATAATTTCCGGGATTATATTACGGTGACTCATATGAACGTTCCGACATTATGGCATAAAGAATTTAAGGCGAGTCGAGGAAAAACTTCTCTTTATCTTTATTCTATATCACGGTTAGTATTATTGAGAATACTAATCAATGATATTCTTGTGTCTTGAAGGAACAATGGCTCCTCGTCGTGTACGCCGCAATGAAACTCCCGAACAAGCTCTCGAACGGATGATAGCTACCGCCGTAGATGCGGCCATGGCCGGTCACTCATCCAACAACAATAATAATAACAACCACAACAACAACAACAACAACAACAACAACAATGGAGCCGGAAACTCAAACGAGGGATGCTCCTATAAAGCTTTCATGGGGTGCAAACCTCACACTTTTGATGGAACCGGGGGACCGGTCGTGCTCACCCGATGGTTTGAGCAAACGGAAGCCGTCTTTAGCATAAGCGGTTGTCGGGACCAAGACAAGGTCAAATACTCCACTCACACTTTCTCCGGAATTGCTCTAACATGGTGGAACACCTATGTTCAATCGGTGGGTACCGATGAAGCTCATGCCCTCTCTTGGGCCGATCTAAAGGAAAAGATGATTGTTGAATATTTTCCGCGCGAAGAAACCCGAAAGCTTGAGGAAGAACTAAGAGCTTTGAAAGCGGTCGGAAACGATCTTAAAGCTTATAATCAACGCTTCGCCGAACTATCCTTGATGTGTCCTAATCTTGTTAACCCCGAATCTCAAAAGATTGAGCTCTACATGCTCGGTCTTCCAAAAAGCATCAAACAAGGGGTGATGTCATCCAAACCCACTACTCATCAAGCCGCTATGAACATGGCTCGCCAACTAATTGAAACGGTTGACGAAATCGTAGTGCCGGCTCCTAAGGCCGAGGACAAGTCGGGTGGCAACAAAAGGAAATGGGAAGCCACTCCATCAACCAACTACAACAACAACACCTTCACCAAAAAGCCCTTCAACAACGACGGCAAGAGGGGTTATGCCGGGAACCTACCTCTTTGCAACAAATGCAACAAACATCACTTTGGTGAATGTGGCAAGTTAATTTGCCACCGGTGCCAAGGAGTTGGTCATAAGGCCAACGATTGTAAAAGTGCCACTCCCGTTGCTCGAAAGTGGCCCAATGCACCAAAGACGGGCACTTGTTACGAATGTGGTCAAACGGGTCATTATAGAAATGCATGCCCAAAGAAGAAAGCCAACCCCAACAACCGAGGCCGAGCCTTTAACATCAACACCGAGGAAGCCCGAGATGACAATGAACTAGTCACGGGCACGTTTCTTCTCAACAACTCTTATGTTACTTGCTTATTCGATTCGGGTGCCGATAAATGTTTTGTGTCCAAGACTTTAGCTCCTACCCTTTGCACTCCACCACACCCTTTAGATACTACTTATTCCATCGAAGTGGCCGACGGAAAACTCTTAAGTGCCGACACATATTACCGGGGGTGTACTTTGAACATTTTGGGTAAGGAATTTGAAATTGACTTGATACCCATGGAACTAGGAAGCTTTGATGTAATAATCGGTATGAATTGGTTAGTCAAAACGAAATCTCACATTCTTTGTGATCTTAACGCAATCCGAATTCCTATCGAGAATGGTGAACCTTTGATCGTCTATGGCGATAAGAGTTGCACCGGACTCAACCTCGTTTCGTGTATTAAAGTTAGAAAACTACTCCGTAAGGGTTGTTTTGCGATCCTTGCTCACGTTAAGAAAGTCGAGTCCGATGAGAAGCACATCGATGATGTGCCAATTGTTAGTGACTATTCCGATGTATTTCCCGACGAATTGCCGGGTCTTCCGCCTCATCGACCGGTTGAATTCCAAATCGATCTTATTCCGGGAGCCGCACCCGTAGCACGTGCACCATATAGACTCGCTCCATCTGAAATGCAAGAATTGCAAAGTCAAATCCAAGAACTACTTGATCGAGGTTTTATCCAACCTAGCCATTCACCTTGGGGCGCTCCGATTTTGTTTGTTAAAAAGAAAGACGGATCCCTACGAATGTGCATTGATTATCGTGAACTAAATAAATTGACGGTTAAGAACCGATATCCTCTTCCTCGCATCGATGACCTCTTTGATCAACTACAAGGGTCTTGTGTATATTCGAAAATCGATCTCCGCTCGGGTTATCATCAATTGAGGGTTAAGGGGGAAGATGTCTCCAAAACCGCTTTCCGAACTCGTTATGGTAGTTATGAATTCCTTGTCATGCCATTTGGTCTCACTAACGCACCGGCGGTGTTCATGGATCTTATGAACCGCGTGTGCAAACCGTATCTCGATAAATTCGTTATTGTGTTCATCGATGACATATTGATCTATTCTAAAAATGAAGAAGAGCACGAACAGCATCTCCGACTTGTGCTTGAACTTTTAAGACAAGAACAACTCTATGCCAAATTCTCCAAGTGTGAATTTTGGTTAAAGGAAGTTCAATTTCTTGGTCATGTTGTAAGTGACCAAGGTATTAAAGTCGATCCAACGAAAATCGAAGCCATTAGCAAATGGGAGACTCCTACTACTCCTACTCACATTCGTCAATTTTTGGGTCTCGCCGGGTACTATCGTAGATTCATCGAAAATTTCTCTTTGGTTGCACGTCCTCTAACCGCATTGACTCACAAGGGAAAGAAATTCATTTGGGCGACCGAACATGAATCCGCATTCCAAATCTTGAAAACGAAGCTAACCACCGCTCCTATCTTGTCACTTCCCGAAGGCAATGATGACTTTGTTGTATATTGCGATGCCTCAAAACATGGTTTTGGGTGTGTATTGATGCAACGAACGAAAGTCATTGCTTATGCTTCTCGACAACTCAAAATTCATGAACGAAACTATATGACACATGATCTCGAACTCGGAGCCGTTGTCTTTGCACTTAAAATGTGGAGACACTATCTTTATGGAACCAAGAGTACTATCTTTACCGACCACAAAAGTCTCCAACACATTTTCGATCAAAAGCAACTAAACATGAGACAACGAAGGTGGATTGAAACCTTAAACGATTACGATTGCGAGCTTCGTTACCATCCCGGGAAGGCAAATGTAGTAGCCGATGCCTTAAGTCGAAAAGAAAGAGTGGTGCCTCTTCGTGTCCGAGCCTTAAACATCACCATCCACACAAACCTTAATAGCCAAATTCGGGTAGCCCAAGATGAGGCTCTCAAGGATGAAAACATCTCTCTCGAACACTTGAACGTCCTCACCTCTCGATTCGAAGTTAAGGAAACCGGACTCCGATATTTTGCCGGAAGGATTTGGGTGCCTAGTTATGGGGACCTACGAAGCCTTATTTTAGATGAAGCCCATAAGTCACGATACTCGATTCACCCCGGTGCCAATAAGATGTACCACGACCTTAAACAGCTATATTGGTGGCCGAACATCAAAAGGGACGTAGCTACTTATGTTTCCAAGTGTTTGACATGTTCCAAAGTCAAAGCCGAACACCAAAGACTGTCCGGACTACTTCGACAACCCGAGATCCCGCAATGGAAGTGGGAAAGGATAACGATGGATTTTATCACCAAACTACCAAAAACGACGGGCGGTTATGATACCATTTGGGTTATTGTTGACCGTCTCACCAAATCCGCACACTTCCTGGCCATGAAAGAAATGGACAAAATGGAGAAACTTGCACAACTTTACATTAAGGAGATCGTAGCCCGACACGGTGTACCTTTATCGATTATCTCCGACCGAGATGGCCGTTTCGTTTCTAGATTTTGGCGTACATTGCAAGAAGCGTTGGGAACACGTTTAGACATGAGCACCGCATATCATCCTCAAACCGATGGACAAAGCGAACGTACAATTCAAACCTTAGAGGACATGTTACGAGCTTGCGTGGTTGATTTCGGAAAAGCTTGGGACAAGCACTTACCTCTCGCCGAGTTCTCTTACAACAATAGTTATCACGCGAGTATTAAAGCCGCACCCTTTGAAGCGCTATATGGCCGCAAATGTCGTTCACCTCTTTGTTGGGCCGAGGTAGGCGACGTGCAAATCACCGGACCCGAACTCATTCACGAAACCACCGAGAAAATCATTCAAATCCGAGATAGGCTTAGGACGGCCCGAAGTCGTCAAAAGAGCTATACCGACAAACGACGCAACGATCTTGAATTTCAAGTCGGTGACCGAGTAATGTTAAAAGTCGCACCTTGGAAGGGTGTAATCCGTTTTGGGAAACGCGGGAAGCTAAATCCGCGGTATATTGGTCCTTTCGAAATCTTGGAGCGTATTGGAACCGTTGCTTATCGTTTAGATCTTCCGCCTCAATTGAACTCCGTTCATCCTACTTTCCATGTATCCAACTTGAAAAAGTGTCTTGCCGAACCCGATATCATCATCCCTCTCGAGGAACTTACTATTGATGACAAACTTCATTTTGTGGAGGAACCGGTTGAAATTGTGGGCACCTCCGTCAAGACATTGAAACAAAGCCGAATCCCGATTGTTAAAGTCCGTTGGAACGCCAAAAGGGGACCCGAGTTTACTTGGGAAAGACAAGATCAAATGCAAAGGAAGTATCCTCATCTATTCGTGAATTCGGAAACGCAAGATCTCGAGGAAGAAACAACGACTACTACGCCTACTTAAATTTCGGGACGAAATTTCTTTTAAGGAGTAGGTAATGTAACATCCCGCCTTTTTCCATTTACTTTTCCGTTATACTAATATAAAGTCCGTTATATGTTTATAACATCTCCCGTTGATACGCGTTTTAAATTATCTCGTTTAGGTAATTCCCGCACCCGAACGAAAGTTGAGGGACTAAACTTGACAAGGGATCAAACCCTTGACTAGGTCAAAGGGTCAAACCCCTTTCACCCATTCATTTCCACCTCCATCTCTCTCTCTTTCTCTCTAGCAAGAACACACCCAATTTCCAAATTCATTCAATCATCATCTAAATTCGATCTAGGAGGCTTACAACAAAATAAACTACATATTTGGAATCCTCTCTTCATCCTCTTCAATTTGATACCAACTTCATCTCATTTGGGTAACTTTCTAAAATCACTAATTTTATGTGTTCTTGAGATTTTTTGAGTTATAAAGTTGTTAATTAGTGTCTATGGCTCATTGTGATGTCGTGTATGTAATTTGTATGCTCGATTCGTTGTTTTTGGTGTAACTAGTTCAATATGAAAATTACTTGCTAAATCCTTGATTTTGGATGATCAAATGTTGTTAGATTGTTAAAGTGCATGTTTTAAAAGTGTTACTAGTATCATTAGCTTCGTTTTGATGTATAGGTTGATTAAGGAAACTCCAAGAACATGATTAATGATTTTGTGAACTTGGATTAGGGTTTGATGAGCTTTACATGAACTTTTGATGCGTCAAATGCTATGAGATATTGTTGTTAAGTGTTTTGTTGCAATGTGTGTTTGATTACCTTCAAAACGGCATATCACATGTGTGAATTGGATTCCCGAAACTTAAAATGCATTTGATGAACTTGAAACTTTGAAAATGAATTCTTAATGATCACTTGACAGAAAATCGGTTATTGAAATTGATGTTTTTGTTTGATGGAACGTGTTTAGTTGTTTTCCTTGTCAAATTACCTTTCCGACGATATATAGTATGCATTTTGGATGTTTTCGGTTCATAAAATAGGTTAATTTGAGTTTTGGTTCGTGACTTGGTCTTTTTCTGCAAACTGCATGTTTCCCAGGTATTGCGCGCCGCGCATATACCCGCGCGCCGCGCAAAATTAGAAATCCCAGATGTTTGCCTTCGTGGTTAAGTTCTGACCAGGATTTACACTTGGGTGCGCGCCGCGCATATGCCCAGCTCATTTTAGTTTTTATTTTTCCTTTCACAAAATGTTTCCCGCTTAACCGTAACTCCGATTAACATGAAACTTGGCCATTCTGCTCATAAATGATTTCTCATCATGAGAAAATTGTCGGACACCCGATCCGACCCCGTTGACTTTGACTTTGACCAAGTTTGACTTTTAGTCAAACTTAACCAAACAATTATACGATCGTTCTAACATGCTTAGTTACTTGTATCGTGCATGAAACTTGACTAGTTGATTCACATGCTACATAATCGAGTCGTAACGAGCCATAGGACTAATTGAACATCTTTGACCTATCGTGTTTACCGTTATTGATACAAACCTATTGTTTAGGTCAAGACTAGCATTGTTCTTTGCACACGTTTACTTGTCGAAGTACTTTACTACTCGTGCACTCAAGGTGAGATCATAGTCCCACTTTTACTCTTTTTGAACTTACATTTGGGATGAGAAAACATAAACATTTCTTTACTAAGTGAACACAAGTACAGGAAAACAAACATTCTACATACGAGTTTAGAACAAAATCCTCAATTCGATTATCATTAGTTACACTTGCCGGGTGTAAGCGAGAACTTATGTTGTATGGATCCATATGGGTTTGACAAACCCTCATTCAAACGGTTCGCTACCGTTTACGAATGAGATATATTTTCGAGAAACAGTGTATGTTCTAGCACTAAGTGATGGGGTTCAATGGAAGGAAATGTTAAGCATTGATAATTGGGTGCTCGTGAAACAAACTTTTGGAATGGATTACTATTATTTCATTGATGCAAATCTTGTGGTTCACTTGTACTTACTTACTTAAACCTATGATTTCACCAACGTTTTCGTTGACAGATTTCTATGTTTTTCTCAGGTCCTTGAACGATACATGATACATGCTTCCGCTCATTATTTTGATACTTGCATTGGATGTCGAGTATATATATGCATACATGGAACGTCTTTTGGATACTTTTAAATTGTGTCGCATAAGTTTCATTTGTACTTAAAACTTTGTATCGTAACTTGTGGTGGAACTATTCTTGTAAACTTGATCAACCTTTACATTTGAAATGAATGCGACATATCTTTTGGTCAAACGTTGTTTTAAAGACTTATGACCACGTAACGGGACCTAAGTAGACGGCGCCGTCAATGATGATTTGGTCGGGTCGCCACACTGTGCATTTACAGCCGATTTACCCGTTCTGGATTTGTGGTCAAAAAACGATTTGTTAAGTCTCGTACGAACCCTTATGAAACGAATCAAATGAAACACCTTCGTCATCATCCCATAGCACAAACGACCCAACACGCGCAAGTTTTTTCTTCACTTGGTGGTTTTTCATACCACCGATGCACTCGAAAGGAACATTATGCTCGCGGGTTGTACCATTTTACGGAGTGCATAATTTGCAATAAATTTTTCTATATTTTTTGGAAAATGCTAATGACAACCTTTAGAGTTGTTATTAAGATATTTTGATGTAAAAATAGTTATACATTTGTAAATTAGTGAGTAGTTTTTTTCCATAAAAATATGTAGTTATTTGAATTGTACAATCAAAACATACAAGTAAAAAAAAAAAAAAAAAAAAATTAATGACAACAGCATTTTCCTATTTTTATTTTTATTTTTTGCAAAATAATTCTACCAGACTCCCTTAAACAATAGGTAGCTTGTAAAACAAGTGAATCCCTAATTCCCCAAATCCACTACCCTGTAAACTATAATCATTATAGTAGATCGAAACATACAAATCAAACATTCCGATTATCAAGATTGAAGGTCGTTTGTTCACCTTAATCAAAGATGAACGGCGGCCCATCTGGTTTCAGTATGTGCTAATTTCTTCCTTCAACTACTAATATCTTCATTTCTATTTTCAGATTTTACTAATTGTTTTATTAATTGATTAATTCAGATAATGCTCCGATCACTCGAACATTCGTTGTTGCGAGTTGTTTGTTTACAATTTTTTTTGGTATTAAAGGTCGTTCCACCAACCTAGGGCTGTCTTACCAGGTCCGTTTCTCCTAATTTTGTTTTATTATGTGTAAACCTAACCTATCAAACCCTAGTTTCAACTAATTTTTTAAATTATTGTAGCTTAATTTTAAATAATGATGATCTGTTAGATGGAGAAAAATTGATTTGTAATACTTGTATAAGCTCAATAATTAGTTGGACTAGTATCAGAGCAAACAAATTAAAACAAGTTAAAGTGAAAAAATGATATCAGCAGACTCATATATATAAAGTTCATATCTATATGTTGTTTATATTATGATTTTGTAGGTAGAATTAGGGTTTTGTTGATATTCTGGAAGAAGTTAAGATGTCAGATCCCAGCATATTTAGCATTTAATTATCTGATAGTCGATTTGTATTAAACTTTTTGATCTAAGATCATGTTTGATGTGGCAGGATATTTGGAAGAAACTTCAATTATGGAAACTGATTGTTTCGGTATTTTCATTTTCATCGACACCAGAGCTGATGTTTGGCGCTTATCTTCTTTACTACTTTCGCGTGTTTGAGAGACAAATTGGATCAAACAAATATTCTGTGAGTATTTACATAAGCATTAACGTACTTGAAATCTTGATGTGTATGTTGTATATGGCGATGATGTTTTATTATATCATTCTTCCTCCATTAGTGACAGTTAATTTGTGTTGGCAACTGAACCATATAATAGATTTTGAGAAAGTGACCGAAAGCTTTGTTCATTTGTTGATCGACTTGAAATATCTCGTTTTAACGTATCGGAATGAACATATCTGTCTGCAGGTCTTTGTCTTGTTTTCTGTAGTCGTGTCTTCACTGTTACAGCTCTTTGCTCAAGCATTTCTTAGTGGTAACCTACTCGGCATACTTTGTATACTTTGTATATTTGTGGTTTTACTTTATGATCACAATTTAATTTGCAAATAAGTGATACGTAACTTTAAGTTGTGTTCTAATTGCAGATCCAGCCTTGAGTGTGCTCACATCTGGGCCCTACGGCCTCATATTCTCATCTTTTGTACCGTTCTTCTTTGACATTCCAGTTTCAACACGGTTTCGTGTATCGAGCCTATCATTCTCCGACAAATCCTTTATTTATCTAGCTGGACTTCAGGTAGGTAGAAGTTTTGTCTTATAACTTGCAGGAGGTGGCAAATTGGCAATTTTAGCCCATTAAGTTTACAATGTGTTGTGTCATTTGTAATGGATAAAATTAGAGGAAAAACAAGTTGAACTGGTTGAAAGTAGCCCAAAATGTATCTTAATGCATCAAAACCTTTTGAATCCTTATGTCCAAAAGGTTTTTATTGAATTAATACAGTTTTCTTATTCATATCGACAGACTAGTTATATGTTGAAAATTGATAGTTTTGAACAAAATCCTGTATTTGATCAACCTGACCAGAATCATACAAAAATTACCCAATTTGTCCGGTAACAGAATTAATTCATTACCCAATGGCCAATCCTTTTGCTGCCACTACCTAGTTAGACGTTTATAACAAGGTTTCCATTTTTTTTTTTTACATCGTTAAATTCAAATGATGCAGCTTCTATTATCATCTTGGAGAAGATCTTTAATACCGGGTATATGCGGCATCCTTGCTGGTTCCCTGTATCGTCTAAACGTGCTACACATCCGTAGGCTCAAGGTATGGAGTTTTATGTTGGTTCTCAGTTCTTGTAGCATAGTAGAAAAGTTATGTTATCATTCTGAGTGAGAAAAATGAAAATAAATGAATCAAACCGTCAATGGAGAGTATAGGATGAAAACTCAATGGGGTCCAGAAATTTTTTTCCAAAGCTAATTATATTTGAAGGGTATTTTAGTGTTTGATTACCTCTAAAAAAACCATAAATTCCTCAACTATACGGGGTCCTATAGCTGATTTTAGTGGTGTCCTATACAATCTGAAAAGTATATTACAAAAAAAGTTTCAAAGTAGTGGGGTCATAGGACTCTACCTTTCATATGCTGCATTCGCCCCTGCAAACCATCTAACCTTTATCAAAATCAATAATTGTTATTACTTTTGTAATTCCAGTTTCCAGAGTTGATAGCATCCTTCTTCTCGAGGTTTTCCTTGCCTTCTATCGGTGGTACATCATCAACTTCACCAGCAAGAAATGCACCGTCATTTGCTGCTCGCCCTGTAGAGGTAATTACTCGTCTCTACAAATATATATATGCTTCCCATATTCTTACATCAAAATCTCTGCAAGCAAGCAATCATTTTGTCTCATATTTATTTCGTTCTCTTGGTTTGAACACAGTGATTGTCTACATAATTTTGTTTCATGAGATTTTTTGAATGCACCCATGGTGTCAGTACATTTTTTGAAAGTGCCATGGTATTTATTATTTAGATTAAAGATTTAAAGTATACAGAGTTTTATACTCCGTAGTTAATTAACAGTCATCCAAATTCTTATGCATGACCAAAAGTATGCAGCAATTTTGTGAATATCATATTATCACAAAAGGCGTACTAATGAATTTTTGTATGAATCAGGGTAATTATCGTGCTCCAGTGTCAGCTGCACCAGAACCACCAGAGGATTCGATAGCAACATTGGTTTCAATGGGGTTTGATAGGAACTCTGCCAGACAAGCCCTTGTTCATGCCAGAAACGACATTAATGCTGCTACTAATATTCTTCTTGAGTCACAGTCTCATTAACTTCTTATTACTTGCGCGCATCACTTTATTCTCCACAACATGAAGCCTCCATTTTTGAGTTCCATATATAATAGGTTGATCTGGTCTTCTGGTATCCCCAAATGTTGTCATGCTATTTTCTTTAAGGCTTAGTTTTCTTTTCATGTCGTTTTTCATAGATATGTGTATAATCGTCCGACTAGAGTCTTGTAGGTGATTATTGAAGACTATTAGACCATTCAATTTTAAACATATATCAAGATGTAGTGCACTGCATGCTAAACATCTCCAACAATCAGTTTAACGTGGTTCTAATTATTGTATTTGACAAGAGATGATGGTTTGTCGGATTACATAGTTGTTAAGAGGACATGGTGGCAAAAATGGTATCTTCGACGAAATGCATATAAAAAGTTTTGAGGTAAATTGTCGATACTGGGATAACTAATCCACTTTTTCTGCATTTTTGACAACAAATTTTTGTGTTTATACAAATTAAAGGCTATGTTTGGTTTGATTAAGTGAGTGATTTTTTCATACAGGAAAATTAGTGGATACCTCAAAATGTAAAAAAAAAAAAAAAAAGTATTTCATTTTCGTGAAAATTGTTCGCCGAAAAGAAAATAACTCTAGATGGTATGTTGTTATAGTAGTTTGTATGTTACATTTTAATCATTTCTATGGTATTCGTAGTATGTTATTTAGTAATTTGTATTGTATATGTTATTTTACTTGTTAGTTGAAGTTGATCACTTATGTAATCAACTTCTTGGCGCGCACAGTGCATGTGGGCTCATTACATTATGCACGCCCATCCAATACTACACGAAACGCAGACTATAGATGCACAAACCGGATAAAAAATCGGATTCGGACAACAAAAAAACCGGATTTTTTTCCGGATTTTTCGGAACCGGTTCCGGATCCGGTTCCGGTTCCGGTTCTCGGCGTCGGATTTTTTTCGGATTTTTTTCCGGAACCGGTTCTTTTTCGGATCTCGATCAGATTTTTTCGGATTTTTCTTGGACTAGGATTCGATTTTGCGAATTATATTTTTACCGGTTCTATTTTTTTAACGTTTGACAACAATAATATAATCGGTATAAAGAAAAGTTATAACGCTCAAGTGCTCAACACAATAGATAATATAAATAACAATATTCGAACAATACAATTATATAAATAACACTTTTATTCGAACGATACAATAATAAAAATAAAAACACTTTTATTCGAACAATACAATTATAATTAATACATTTCGAGCTTCGGCATGGCCATCACCCAATAATGTATTAAGACTAAAGTATATCGAGCTTCGGCATGGCCATCACCCGTTATACTTTAGTCGTCAAATGACCCAAATGTGTTATCTTGTTGAGCGCGTTGAGGATTGTGCCTTCGATCGTAGTCTTCAAAAGCAGGGTCATCAACTAGAGAAAGGTAAGCTTGTTGGTAACCCGATACATTCATTTCGGTTTGGTCCATATCAAACGGTTCATAGTCACCTTCATCCACTTCGTTTAGTTCATTGTCGGAATTCTCTTCGGTTGTTGTAGGCGATAATCCCGCTAAATTTTCTTCAAACTCTATACATTCTTCAATGTCGTTATATAACGGACCTTCTAATGAAGTTTGATCTTGTATCCTATCTACCCCATCCAAATAATCTTTCAAACATACACATACTTTCACAAAGGCATTACCATGTATTTATAATATGAGAATATTTAGTGATTTAGAAATAAATATGAGAATGTTTGTTGGTGCATTTTCAACCAAGGCATTACCATGTATTTATAATGGACTTTGTGGGGTTAAAATGGTCAAAAAAACTCAAAAAACTGCAAAAAAAAAAAAAAGGCTGAAAATGCAAAAAAAAAAAAAAAAAAAAGGCTAGTTTTTTGAAAAACCGGATCGGATCCGGATCCGGATCCAAACCGGATCGGATAAAATCCGGTTTATATCCGGAAAAAATCCGGTTTTCTTGAAAAACTGGATCCGGGTGGAACCGGATCGGATCTCGGATCCGGATCCGGTTTTTGCTGTGTCCGGTTTTGCTTGGATCCGGTTCCGGATCGGGTCACCGGATCGGATCTGGATCCGGCTTTTTTGCCCATCTATAACGCAGACTAACATTAACCTACAGATTCTAATTCCGAAACATAATCTAACATCGAACTTCTAATGTTAGTTTTACTATTTATATATTAATTGTAAGGGTTAAAGTTATTAATACGCTATATACTTCAATTTTTGTTCCAATGTAGGCTATATAACCAATAAAATACAAGTGTAGGCTATATATTTTCAAAAGGTGTGCTAATATGAACGCATTGAACTTGTTAACCTGATAAAACAAAAATGAGCGAACAAAAGTGAAAGTATATAGTCTACATCGGAACAAATCACTTTTGTATATAGCCTACATCGGAACACAAATGAAAGTATATAACCTATTTGTAGCAATATAAAATTAAAAAAAAAAAATGTTAAATAATTGATTTACCGGTTCTGCAGATAACTGTTCACTAATAGCCTACATTAGAACACTTTTTGAAAGTATGTGACCTACACTAGTAATTTATTGAGCATATAGCCTACATTGGAACAAAAGTGAAAGTATATAGCGTATTTATAGCTTTAACCCTAATTCTAGACATGAAGTGATGTAATATTGAAATGTGCTTACAGATCCAAATGTAAAAAGTGCTATTACATAGAACACGCGATCATCCATATTTTGTTTGTTGATCACTTACTTTTACACGAACCATAAATCCATCACACACTCGTGAAGTTCACGTGTAAAGTGAAGATCTACGACATAATCTCACCAGAGGTCCACCTATCTTCGTACCTCCCATATGCGTAGCTGGAGGACGGAAGCCCCGTAAAGTTCATGGGGTCCGGTTCAATCCCATAATCAGTAAGTGGTCTTTTTTCAAGAACTTCATCATGTTCAGCTACGAAATCAGGAATCTCAATCGATCCTTTCTTAATATCATGCCACAGATATTGCAACCGACTAACATACTTCACTTTCCAATATAACCTGCCAAAACAAATCAATCCTATGAGAACATATGCATTCAGCTCCTGATAATGTGTTGCTTATCCCATTCTGAATATACATATATCATATAATCATTTTCAAAACGCACAATCGAACCACCTTTAACTGCCAAAATATTATACAACTTTATAATAACACATCTGCCACCTCTAGCTGTACTTGATATTTTTCAAAACAAATGTTAAAAACTTATAAAAATAGTTTAGATTCATGGTTAACGCCTGAATATAAGCAACTTACCCTCCGCTTAAGAGGAACCTGCCAAGTGTAGCCATAAGAAGCCTCGAACGGAGACCAGGGTGAACAAAATACAGAACCTGAAGCCTGTCCTTAAAATCTAAAGGAAGCTCTTCATAAATCCACCTCAAAATGGTTATTCCAGGGTTGTTATATTCTTTTCTAACAGTCGAGTGCATGTACACAATAGAAAACGGTCCTTCTGGCAACTCCGTCGAAATTTTGTATATTATGTACTTTTTCAGCCATTCACCATCGATTACTGGGGCTGTTATGTATTCGTCAACAAAGGTTAAAATATATATTATTACATTAAAATATACATACATAGAATAAGGAACACAATTTACCCATCGAAGCAAAAAGTTTAGCTTCATAAGTGCGGTGAAAAATGACAAGTGTGGAAGGGAGTAACACAATGCAATGTCATGAAAAGAGTTCAATACAATAGTGTCACCATCACAGGCTCACAGATAAGATAAAATATAGTGACAACACATCAAGTGATCTAAGCAAAAAAAAACATCAACAAATGTACACGGCCTAACTGGTTTATCCCGTGACCATTTCTGACCCTTGCCACCACAGGATATGTTGCTAGTCAGGTTTAAACCTGCGACCTCTTGGGAGCATATCACGACCCAACCGCTAGGCTATATGGTTATGAAGTAGACTTATGATTACGATAAATAAGGTCAATAGAAGATTCATAACATTACATTATAACTAGATGAACCGAAAATCCAGTTCCTTTTTGGCCTAAGCAAAAAAGATCTATATCTATTCATCCTCGATAAGCCATTTGACGCCCAATAAAAAAAGTAAACTTGCTCAACTAATCAAGTATCAATAGGTTGTAACTAACTAACTAACTAACTATCATGCCAATCTACAATTAATATAGTTCGATACTATCATGCTTCACGCCCCATATTAATTATTCCTTTTTAGACTCTCCAAATTATATACACTTCATCTTGCATGAACCTCATATTCAAAGATCAAATTGCATCCTCAACAAATTTGTAACTTAGGGGGTGTCTGGGATTGCTTACTTATTTAAGTGTTTATCAGCTTTTTTGCTTGTTTTGACAGCAGATAAGCAAATGCAAACACTCTACCCATAACTGCTGCTTATTTCACATATACTTATGTGTTGTTTGTTTTTCAGTCCGAAGATCATATTATGTCTTATGTTTGGCGCGCCAGTAGACGTTTTTATCGTAGATTGTTTGTTTTTCTGAAGACATAAGATAAAATAATGTTTTATTCTGTCTGCAAAATTAAAATATGTTTGTAAGTGCTGTAGATATAATTAAGTTATATCATCTTTACAGACATGCTATGCAGATCTTTAGACAAAAGCATGTTAATAAAACAAACAACATCCTATTTTTTAAGCACATAAGCACTTATAAATAAGCAATCCAAACACCTCATTGCTATTTCTATAACTTAGGTTTTTTATGAAAAGAGACAGTTATTGAGCAGAGTAAATCCCTCAGTTAACCTGATATTCATCACCAATTTCTAGAAACTCATACGTTGCCGTTTCCACATATCAAACAATTGAAATAATCTAAACTGCTAATTATTGCAATAAACCCTAATTAATAAAAACTAAGGGCTTAACACTACCATAATATGAGATAAATGAATCAAAATAATAATAGTAATACCTGGAAAGTATTTGCCAACAATTCGAAAAATTCGGTTGCCGGATTTATCGGAAGCCGGTTCGAGGCGAAAGAATTGCAAGGCGTCAAGGGCAGGAAATTCGTGATCATTATTATTAAGGTCAGATGAACAATCATGCCAGTTTTCTTCTTCTTCTTTCGTTGTTGTTGTTGATGATGATGACGTCAGTGGGCGTGGGTCTATGGCGTAACGATCTGATGGTACCACCACTACCTTAAAGTCTTCTCCAGCCGCCATATTAACTTTTATCCCTCTTTCTTTCAGACTATCTAAGTTGTGTTTTCATGATCCATCTGAGTTTAATTAACTGGTGTTTGATTGGGTTTTTTTCTTTGTTTGTTTCTTGTAATAAGTGACACAGAGTAGGCCATGGTCTTCATATATCAATATCAATTTAATTGTCCTCAGACTTAAAAAGTAATTTAAGAAAAAATTACTGTTATTTTTTGTTAACTGTCTAATTTTACTTTTTTTTTTTTTTTAAAGCAAAAATATATTAATTGTTAACAACAGGAGCATAGGCTCAACCTATGCAAAGAATAAAATACACGAAAGTCACGAATAGCTACACAATCGACAAAACAGAGACTAGACTAAATGTACAACAAAATACATCCTTGGGTTGCAAAGACTGCAGCTCAAGAATAGATTAAGAAGCCTAAAGGTAGGTGCTTGGATTAGTTAGCCACGTGTGCCAATCAATTTTCTTCCCTCTCGATCTCGTTGATACTCATTCAAAAGATTTGACTTGTATTTCATTAAGAGCTACCGGTGCATTCCAACATTTACTTCGGAATACCATATTGTTCCGGTTTTTTCAAATGAGATACGCACAAATTCACATTGAGGCTTGCCAGATTTTCTTACCAAAACCCGAGAAAGTACTATTTATGCTTGTATTTCCATCGAAAATTTCTTGTAGACTAAGTAGCGAAAAATTACCCAAATTCCACCATTTAGAAACACGCTCCCAAACGTCAAAAGCATGCTTACAAAAATTAAGAGAGTGATCCACGGATTCTAAGTCATCGTCACAAAGCGGGCACCGCACACTATGGAGATCGATACCCCTTTTGTCTAACTCGGGCATAACGGGAAGTCTTTTGTTTAGCATTCTCCACACAAAAATTTCTACCTTTTTGGGTACGAGGTTATTCCTCAATGTGTTGCTTTGTGGGCTGCACGAATGTAGGGTCTGCTTGTCAATAGTGTCTAATATGGACTACAACTTTTTCTTTAATAATAATAATAATTATTTTTTAATTTATTTTATAAATTTTTGTTATTTAAATATATTAAATAATAAAAGAAATGATTTTTTTTAAATGATTTTAAATGAATTAAATAATAATAACTAAATAATAATCAAAGTATTAAATAATAATTAAAAATAAAATTAGACATTGATTACATGCTGAACCACGCGTACATTTTTTTCTCAAAGTCTAATTCCCAATGTCTAGGTAGACATTAAATAGACCACGACTTCTGGTGCTTTTAGTATGTACGTAGTATTTGCTTAATTTCTTAATGAAATTGTTCAGTGCTGAATACTGAATCATTCAATATTCAGTACGTTTATTTCTAACATCTGAATGACAAATGATGTTGAATGAACCAGGTAATCAATGGTGAACCATTCAGAGATAAAATACTCTAACTATTAAAAACATAAATTTTATATAATATCCTCTTTAAATTATATCAATAACACTAATTAATCAACTATATTCTAATTTTTATTCGTATAAAAGTTAATAAGGTAATTTTACATCATTAACATTACTTATTCAAAATGATTAGATTATTGTTATTCGGAAGTCGGAACCAAACTCATTTACAACCTTTGAATCATTCAGCACCTAATCATTCTGCGCTGTCTTTCTTCTAAAACTTAATTGATATTTATGCTCTCTTGACAAAAATGAAAAATCAACAAAAATGACTCCCAATGAGAGTGATTTTAGTGGCTAAATCGAACACACACATCCATTAATAGCTTAATTTATGAATATATCTGTTTTATCTTTGGTCTGCTCTTACAAACATTTTAATTTTATTATGGTAACAACATGAATATGATCTCTAATGTTAGTTCTTCGAGAGGATCCAAATCCTTTGGCAATACAACCGTTCATAAACTTATCACAGTTGAATTTGTTGCCGAAGAAAAAAGTAAACAAACATCAAATACCAATACTTTTGCTCAAATTTTGACAAGTCCAACAGTTTTACATCAAATTTTTCGATCATGTTGATACTTGATAATGCACATCTTGTTAGCATATAAAGCTGCTGTTGCCACTATTCATGTTATGTAAATGCATTTTAGTGACGAAAGTTGTTCCTTCTTTTAGAACAACAAACACACACCCTTTTTGTCCACAACGGGAGTCGAACTCACATCAGAGACACGATAGTTGCATACTCAATTAACTCTAATCCGTTTTCCCGGTAGATGATATTTCACTTTCGTTCTTCTTGACCTACCTTCATGTTGTAGGTTGTTGTACCAAAACTTTAAACGAAATGAGACATGCGTCCGTTATAGCTTATAATGAATTGAGAAGAGAGTCATCTGAATTTACAGGATTTTCAAGTGCAATGATGTGTCGCTGGAAATGCGTTGAAGCAGCTTCTCTCTGTTCAATCTGTCCACACTTGTCGAGCACAACAGCCATCAAGTAATATGCTTCCGCTGCTAGTTCATGGTACTGACAAAATTTTGAAAAAGAAAAAAACAGAAAAAAAGGCATTAAATCAGCAAACTCCACATTTCCTTTCTGAAACATTTTTCAATCTTAATTTACTTCGGTTTTATTGATAACCATAATTTTATAACCTTGATATTGGCGTATTAGTTTCATTACTCAGGGACATTTAAGCATTCATACGGACATTAGTAAAACATGTTTATTAAACTATCTATCAAACAAAACGTTGTAGTCTCTTTTAGACAAAAGGAATTTCATTTAGTAGTTGTCTAACAAAAGAGTTAACTTAAAGCCATGATCAAGTGAACTCCCCAGTCTCAGTGAAATTGTTTTTTTTTAAGGCAAGTTGTTGGCATCGAATACTCTCATTTGCTACGTACGCACGCGATTTCGGAGAACTGCATTACAGGGATCCGAACCTTAAACCATCACAAGGAGCAGGCGGGTCGGTCCTGGGTTCTGAATACGGGTCGGTAAAACCTCCCCGGGGCAATCCGGCTTTCAGGAACATAAAATCAAAGGAGTAATAACATTATTTGTTGAAACATAAAATCAACTAACCTCCAATGCTTCTAGTCCTTCGCAAGCTTGTCTTAGAGAGTCAAGAACAACATCGGGATCTTCAGAAACTGAAAAGACAAATATATAAATATTTAAGGCTAACAAAAACATAATCAATTCCAACAAGCTCAGTAAATTGACTTGAATTACTAATATAAAAGTACAACAATTTAGCGAGAAATTCAAATTTCAACTGGGGGATGAATGAAAAGAGAGATAACTAAGATGAGTTATAATGAGTTGAATAAACTCGTACCACATTTTTGAATTATTAACCACTATGTCCAGTTCAATTAACTTTGTTTATCATCAAACGACTTAAAGATCATTGAAATGAAAATTCATTTATTAAAAATACATCCTTTATTAAGAACTACATTAAGAAATACATGCTTGATATCTGGCTGATGTAACAGTCAATAACGAGTGGCATACTGAGTTATAATAATATAAGCTTAAGTCAGCTAATCGACAAGATTTGATAGTGTCCAAAGGATTCAGTTGAATGGCACATTGACTTAATAAGAATAAAATAATATATGGATTATGTCGAATAATTAAATCAACAAAGACTGGCATATATATGTAGATAAATATGAATATGTCAAACATTAAGTATAAGAATAAATATGAATCTCTAATAAACCGGCAAAAGGTGTGCAGTGGGTTTGAAAATGGACCAAATAGATTTGGGTGGTCAATAGGTCATTGTTAGGTTAACCCCGTTATTCCATATTTATATTAATCATTTTCCTTAAAATTTATAAATGATAGCCTATATATATCATTTCTTTGCTTTTAAACAATGAATTTGTGATGCCTTTGGTCAAGACATGAGATATTTATTGCAAAAGTACAGTTTGATTAATGATCATATCTATAACATTTATCATATTAGAATATAAAGGTAAAAAAAAAGAACAGAAAAGTAAGTGTTGAGTTTTTAGTCTCAATCCCAAGGAACACGTTACACTTAATAACCTAGAAGTTCAACAAAAATAGACCAAATTCACCTGAATTTATCCAATTCTATTAATAGCTAACTCATAATAAATTGGAGTACCTGAAATAGTCAAGTCTGATAGGTAACATTTTGCCTCTGCAACGAAGGCCCGAGATCGAAGCTCGAGACCACCCTGACCAAGTATCATCGGAAAAGCGCCATGAATTAGGTTTAAAGCCCGTTTTGCATGCCTTGACCCAAGCAAAAGCCATAGTTCAGCTAGCGTCAAAGTAGCCGAGGCTCTCAAAAGATCCAAATTAAATGACTGGCAGAAGGATAGACTTGCCAATGCATAGGGAATTCCTAAAACACCATTTCCAGATCTCTGCAAGATTATGACGATAAAATAAGCCTTGATATGACATAAAAAATGATTTAAGGTTTATATATAGATGTTGTACCTTATGGATTTCGGCAAGCAAGAGAAGAACAGTAGCGTTTTCCAAATGCATATTGAATTTGTAACACTTGCAGAAGAGTGAATGTGCAAAAGAAGCTGCCTGTATAGTTCAAAAAGCTTGAGTAATTTGTATTTAGCAGATTAAAAAGCATTTGTCCAAATTATGAGATTTAAAGTGGAACTTTTAACCCATTTATTTGAAAATGGTCTGCCTTGGCATTATTGTAATTGTAATGCCAATTAAAATGGTTACCTTTGGATCCAGGACATTTTGGTTGTCCTGAAACACTATTTCCAAAAAACTTTTGTCTTTAATATAGTATTCATACATAAAATGCCACAAAAATCTATTACTTTAATAGCAATCAAGACTTGAAATAAAATGTATAGAAGGTTTCTTTGAATAAAAGTATGCTTTGGGCCACTTTCAGTGTTCAACATAGCCTGAACTGCACATTAGTAAACAGCTTGAGACTGAAAAATTATATGGCAATAATGATATGATCAACATTAATATATTTAGATTTGTTGGGAAGCTTAATAGTTAATCCATCCTTCCATGTTGCTAAATGGTCAATACATTAAAAAAAAAAAAAAAAAAAAAAAAAAAAAAAAAAAAAAGGTAAAATATGTTAACCTGACTAAACTGGTTAGCAGCAAGCAATGTCCTAGCATGGCGTAGACTAGCTTCAGTCTTGAGGTCCATGTCCACACCAGCTACAGATGAAGCCAGTACTCCCAGTTCATCACAAATTTGTTGAGCTAGTTTTAAATGTCCCCTATAAATTTGTTATTAGGTAATGTATAGAAAAAAAAAAAAAAAAAAAAAAAAAAAAAAAAAAAAAAAAAAGCTGCAAAATGGAGATTAATGTACCTGTGTAAAGCTCGCTCATGAAGCAGCTGCAGCTTAACTGGCAAGATTCCAGATTTTGAAACGGATAAAAACTTCTCTTCAGCTATCTTAAGGGCTACAAAAGCTTCTGTTGAATAGAATGATAATATATTAGACACCAAAGAATATTACAGATATAAGAGACAATTGTGTGTTTGGTCCCTGTGCTTAATTTTGAAATGGTTGGTCCCGGTGAGTAACAAAATGGGCGGGGGTGGTCCCTGTCAGGGTTTTTAAAATAGGCGTGGGACCACCCATGCCCATTTTGTAAAGCACGGGGACCAACCACCTCAAAAAAAGTACAGGAACCAACGACTGCATATATGTACACCACAGGGACCAACCGTGCACTTTTGTCAAGATAATATAAGTTACATAGGCTATTGTGAACTGTCAATTAAAAAAAAATAGTTTAAAATTTGATGAAAATTGGGGGAAGATTAGCATTCAATAGCAGGCAGATAAAATGGACAACGATGGGCATGATAGAATCTACACTGACCTTTGTACCCTTTATACATTGCTAAATGTTGGATGAGTTTCCCATATGCCAAAGCAAGATCAGCTGAACTGTAACCATTTAGAGAGAATGTATTTGAGAATAAACCATAAACATACTTACATACAAAGACATATAAGTAATGTGACGTTCTCCAGCCAAGAATTAATTACTAAATAAGTCGTAACGACCATATAATTACCTTGACGAGTCAGCAAAGCAGGTAGCAAAAAGCAACGCACTTGTTCGAGACAAAGAAGCACTGCATATAGATTGGTCTAAAAACATTAGTATGAATACTTATGAATACAAAATGTTCAATTTTGTAGTAGTTAAACGAGTCCACTCAGGTTGGTCAGAACTTCTTGTCCAAAAAACTTGAATTTCCAATAACCTAATGTGACAAATATGATAAATATCTTTTGGATAACTCTAACGATGAGTAATCTAAATTTGGATAGAATGAATATGTAGGTTTGAGTAATTAACACATACTTCGGCAGACCTTTTAAAATGTGTACCTTCCATATAACTCCCAAGATGTGGCACGAACTAAATGGGAAGAACCTACAAGCTGCATTACAGATCCAGGAACAGATCTTGATTGTAACCAAGAATAAAATGTGTCACAAGTGGTCTCAGATCCATTTTCGTGAGGAAAAATCAATGAAGTTTTCGGTTTCCTTTGATTCTTAATCCATGAAGTACTCAAAGCACCATCGATTGTCGTTACCGAAGGCTCACTCTCAAATTGGTGGATCAATCGAGAACTTAATCTAAGTTTCTGAAACAGTAAGAAAAATAAAGTATCAGCAATAGTTCAACCGAAACTCTAAACACAGTTTATTTTTAACCCTTTAAGATTAAACACAACATGGATCAGCCACTTCCTAAGTAAATGGGTCCAAATTTCCACCTATAAAATAAAGATCATAGCACCTTGCAAACATTAGTTGGACTAGTTCTTAGATGAATCGAAGCTTTAGGACCAAAAGATAGCAACGGTCTCTGAACATGCTGCAATGAAAATAAATACAATCATGAACATCCTCAAGAAAAGTATATAAATAGGGTTACATACTATTATCCATTACATACCGTTAAATCAAATTTTGCCATAGCCAAATAATTGGAAGCTACTAGGCGTTTTAATTTTAAAGAATCTGCTCTCTTTACAGATCTTTTAAGAAGCACAATTAACTGTTGTTGAACAGATAATGATGTGCCTATACTTGAAACATGTGAATCTGATGCTCCCATGATTCCAGTCATCTTTGAGATGCCAACTTCAGATAAAAGGTTACAAATGGCTGTTAATGTGTAGGCCAGACAAGTATCATCATTGTGCTGTAAATTGAAATGCAACCGACAATAAAAGTAAAAAATTAGTGTACACGTCACGAATATAAAAGAACATTACAGAATCTGCCAGTTACAAAGTAACATAAAAGGTAATTTAGAAAGGTGTACCTGCTGACAGAGACGAACTGCTTCAGCCAAAACCTGAACAAGAAGAAAAATGATCACCATCTTATGACAAGCTTGGAAACAATTTGATAACAATCGACATCTAATCGTTAATATCTTGGGGTGTTTGAATCTAGTTTATACAAGTCTGAGTATGGTGATTCAATCATAGGTATCTGAATATTTCATCATATTCATATATTTATCTTCATTATCATTCATATTCATATTCATATTCATATATAATACAGTATATAATAATTATAACATTTATATTTATAATTATAATTATAATTATAATTATTATAATATATGTTGAAAGAAACTCATTATTTATGAATTATTTTTTTTTTATAAACCCCCTATCGACCAATAAATATGTTGTTATTAGTAACTATTTTAAATACATAGATAGATTATTTTTATTACAAAATTGATAACCATATTATTGATAACCAATTTATATGTATGAAGAAATACACTTTTATACTCAGCTACATTAAGTTGTGACATTTCATTTCATATGTGATTAATTCGGCAATATTAAAATGTCATTTAGCTCATTTATCTATAACTTCCTCAAATCATTAAAACTTTTCAAGCTCTTAACCACCTGACGCTTATTAAGAAAGTTTTTAGATCAGATTATTGTAAAACTTTCGGCTTAAGCATCAAGCTTTAATCAGCCCCAATAAATAGAGCTTGGGCATATTGGTCAATTTTTCCACAAATAGTTCATACACCCATAATAATAAACTTATCCAAAGATATCAATTAACTTATTACTTTATTAGCTTATAAATAATAAGCTTAAGATATAAGCTTTAAAACTAAGCTAATCCAAAGAAGCCCTAACACTTCAAACCGGGTAAGCACACAAAAACCCCACCTACTACATTAAGTTTCGTAACACCTAATTCTCTGGTTATGATTCTACTATATAGTAGCATTTATATTATATACCTCGAGTGCAAGTTTAGGGTGACCCAAATGGAAATGTGCCATTCCAAGAGATAGTAAAGCAATTTCGTATCTTCCGGGGCTAATGCAGCCAACTGAAGGGGGAACAAAATCAGATCCCTCCATCCCTGCGCTACAATGTTAATAGTCATTTATCAATTAGTTCAAGTAACAACAGTGTGAACTAGACAAATCCTTTTCCAAGCTTATTTCCGATTCTAAACACGGTACATAAAAAACTCGAGGTGGCAATATATACCTATTTACTTGAAAATAGGTCAATTTGGGTTATGATTTATCCTTAACTTGTCATATTGGTTTGGAGGCAACAGGTTATCTAATAGCGAGATGGGTCGATTGGGCTGAAAGTGGCACAAAGTGTACTTCTACTGCTACAGCCTCCTAAATCATTTTGCTGTAGTAAACATCTTGGTTGATATTGTAATACTTTATACTTGTCAACATTATTTTGTGATCATTGTTACTTCATAAGATGTAACTATTTATAGGAACGGATAAAACCGCTTGCGTGTCAAATCTAACCAACCCATATTAAAAATAAATAATTACCCGACCCAACCCATTTTGTCACCTCTAGTTAAAAATTATCAAATTATTAGAACAAACAGAGGAACAAGTAAAAGATGATGGAGAATACCTGTAATCAAAATAGCGAAGAAGATTCTCCAAAGCAGCAGGATAATCATCGTGATAAAGGCTATTTAAATAACGCAAAAAGTGGACCTATACATATCAAGCAAATCAATGATTATGAGATTGTCGTACTGAAAGTGCTCGATGAAACAAAATACAGATTATATAGTAACATACACGATGCAACTCTGGGGCGACTTTTTGAAGAAGCTTTAAAACAGATTCAAATGCACTCATAGGAAAAGAGCTTCCAAGCCTATCAAAATAAAAATCAACGATAATTTATTAATCAAGATACTCTAAAATACTTCAAAAATCAGTAAAACAATATACATGAAAGAGCTTACTTTTCAATCATGTCTGCTTGCTCTGACAAGTATCCTTGTATCTGCCAGTCCGTACGTTGCAAAATCACATCAGACTGTTCAACACTTGGTAATTGTGATTGAAGTCTGTGATTTAGTTTAACTTTTTGACCAGGGGTAACCATAATATCTGCATTTGCAAAATGTTTGTTGCATTAATGTCTTGCCTTTTTTACTCTCTTAGCAGATATGATAAGAACTTCTCACCTTCAACTAAACTAAAGAGTTGTTTCGATGAATGATTATGAAAAGGAACACTTTCGGATGACCTCTTTCTTGATTCAAATTCTTCTGTAATGTTTTGGAGTACAAAATTCTCCAAATCCATGTTTTCATATTCTAATGGTGCCTCTGAATCATTACCAGGGTCATCCAAATGAGACATTTCGTAAGGAGTAAACGCTTCTTTACAATATGTCTTTATGTTTGTCAAAAGATGGCACACGGCCTGAATATAAAAAACGACCACAAACATACTTAAGATAAGGTTAATTTAAACGTTCTACTATATAAACAATTGAAGGAAAACATATACCTCGAATGATAAGGTATTGAAAGCAAGCAAGCATCGACGAAGATACATTCCAAGGTTACTATTTGGATCCAAATTTATTTGGTCATCATCAACAATGCTTGTTTCAGGTCCCACAAGGATGCCTATAAAAGTTACATCAAAATCCTCAGATAGTTGTATTGACGTTGGACATGTGACAATCCCAATTCACACCATTAAATCACACATATAATGCATAATTTAGTAGATTCAACCCGTTTTCATTTAATTTGTGTGTAAATGCAGGTAAACAGAAGAATGGGGTTAAACGAACAAAGTACAAGCACGTAATACAATATCTGGAAAAGTCGTGAATCAAATATTTGACGTTAATATAACTGGAATGAGTATAAAATATAAACTATGCGCTACACAAAAATAGCGCGCATAGGTACTCTGTGATGCAACAAAAAAACAACATAAGTAAAGAAAATAGCATATAAGGATGTAGAGTATAAAGAAAGGATTTGCTCACCTCTTAACTCGCTGAAAAAGGTAAATAGGTCATCTGGTGATGATAATGAAGATAACCGACCCGTCACATGATCGCTTAACCAATTATCTAATAATCCACCAAATTCCTTTAATAGCTTCAAGAATTCATCCAATGTTGGCTCCAAAATATCATCACATGACTTCAAGACACAAAAGGGAATGTAAACACATTAAGAGCATACCAAAACTTACTCAATTAGCTTCAATTCTTATGTTAACAAATACTTACATAATCATAATACACGAAAGAAATTCAACCATCGACAGATTAACACATTTCTACATGCTTCTTCTATAGTGATTTACCTTGTTTGTTTTTAATTTTGAAAAAGATAAAAATCAACCAACTACTACTACTATAAACATCTATTAATGAAAAATTTAGGATTAACTGAGTAACTTATCTTCTTATTGCCTCCTTTGAAAACTCAAAAAGTAAACATATTTTAAGTACTGTTTGTTTTTTAAGATGTTTTTGTCTTAAGATCTGCAAACCATATCTATAAAGAAGATGTGTCCTAAAGGTATGTATGTTGAATCATGAAAACAGTTTGTTTTTATGTCTGCAGAATAACTTAATCATGTCTGCAGCACTTAGAAAAACAAACAGTCTGCAGTAAAAACGTTTGTGGGCGCGCGAACATAAAACATAATAAGCAAAAAATACCGCCTTAGTGATTGGACAACTAAACATATATATGCTTCATCACTTATTTTGAGCTTATTTTATAAATTCAAAATTACAAACTCACTATTACATAAGGGAGGGGTTTAGCATTTCATAAGCAATAATCCCATTGTTACCTTAAAAATATAATAAACCTAAAACGCTTGTATCCAAAGGCTTTAAAATGCACAAAAGTAGTCTAAACTGTGACTTGCATATATCAGTAAAAAAGCTGAACAGTTGTTACTAATTTCTAGGGCTAAGATACAACAATATAAAGAGAAATAGAGATAGATTCTAGGGCTAATACCTTAGTAACTGAAATTAAGAACAAACCGAGACGATTATGTTGAGAAATTGAAGCAAATGGAAAGGGAACTGAAAATTGACCACAAGGAGCAAACACTTGAACGAGTATGCAGATGGATACTTTGTGCGGTGTGATTGGAAATCCATTTTGTGATTTCGCCATCCCTGCCATTATATGTTTGTACTAATTTCTGCAACTACTAATAAAATTCTTGATTTTGATAAAAGTGAGGATGAAGTGGAGAGGAGATTGACTGAATTGTTATTTATGATTGATGATTGATGATTGATGATTGATGTTCGTCGGCGTTTTGTTTAGGAGGAGTGAGCAGCAATGTGCGAGGGAAACTGTGTGATTTGGGGCCAAAACGCCGTCGTTTTATGTCATAGTTTGTTGTGTACCAATTTGAGATTTTGATTTTGCGGACGTTCGAAAAATTAAACTTACTCCTGTATATAAAACTTAAATTACAAAACTTAAATTACATAACTATATTACAAAACTTATGTCATAGTTTGTATCTTTCTCTTTTATCTATTATTACAAAACTTAAATTACATAACTATTTTTTTAAAAATCCTTGCTGGCAAAGACTCCCCCTTGGATGAAACTCCAACTTTTGATCTCAGCCCTTAAAAAAAAACATGTACACACTTGAAGATGAACATCACGCAAAAAGGCCTTTTACATCTTTGCCCTAGCCACTTCTTTCTTTCAATCTACCCATTCAAAAACGTATTTGAAAAAAAATCGATTCAATCCGCACATTACCGTTCAATCCTTCAAAATCCTTGTGTTCGTGTGCTTCTGTTGATTAAACGATCATGAAGAATTTTACAATCAAGGATTCGTTTGCCCTAACTCTGAATTCCTTTAGCTACCAATCTATAAATCTTCTTAAATTTATACAAGGATCGATTCATTTCAATCATAAAAAGCTGCTATATGTTCCAATTAGCTATTCATACTTCTGATTAGGGCAATCCTAATATCAATACATTTGATAAATTGCCATAATTTCAAGGTGTGTGTTTTTTCTTTACTTTTTTTATTTATTTAGCTGATATACGATCTGTTGTCTTAAATCAGAGTGTGTTTGCCTTATCTTTCGATTTACTAAAATGTGGTATCTTGTATGGTATATTCATAATGATTAAGCTAAAGCTGCTTAAAATTTATAACTATATGATATATGATGCTCATATTCATATTGATTATGCTAAACATGTATGTTATTTATACCAGTTTTACATATATGTAATTCTTTTCAAACAGATTAGCAAAACGAGCAGGATCGTATACACAATTAACTGAAATAACATGGAACTGGTTTAGAAGTAATGCTTGAAGCTTTTATATGTTTCAATCACATTCTGTAATTCGAAAGGCTTCAACAGGGTGTAGTAAGTATGTTTAAAACCTATAACATATCCGACTTTCTTTCATCATTATTCCATGTTACATGATGATGCTCTTTGTGCAAAACTGAATTTAAAACATTAGTTACACGATTGAAATCTGTTTGTAAAAAAATTGCTTACTTAAAAGTCATATAATTTTATATATATATATATATACCTACTTTGTCTAAATAGGGAAATATGATATATGCATATGATTCGAATAGGTTTAAAATTTTTTAAATAGTGCTAGATATATATTAATTTTTTTGCACATTATATAGAAAGTGTAACTATACAAAAATTATTATAACATATCTGACTTTCGTTTAATTTATATTATCATCAAGACAAAATCTGTTAGTAACCAAAACATCACAATTCTTCAGTCATATAACTTTATAACAATATCTATAAATATATGAATATATCTATATCTAGGGTTATATGATATGCATATAACATTTATGATGCAACATGTATATATATATATATATATATATATATATATGATTCGAATAGGTTTTAAAAATTTTAAATAGTGATAGGGATATATAATTATTTGCACATTATATACAAAGTGTAACTATACACAAAACATACATGTATTCAGTTAAAATATATGGTAAAGAAATATATATGATTTACATTTATATTCTAAAATAGTAAACTATTCTATTCAATTTTAATGATAAATAAAATAAAATAGTATAGTATTTTATGTGAGTTTTTACACGCATGCACCTGGTGCAATTCAAATCAACAACAATAAGGATATATTGCATTATTATTGCACAATTTGTTATTTTTCATCATTATCTACAACATAAATATATTCCCTTGATTGATTGTATTACGGATAAACTTGGGAATTATATCTTTTATATATGGTACACAGTAACTGATAGACTATATTTTAGGAGAATACTACTGGAAATTTCAATTAGTCAATCAATTAGATAAAATCTTTGAGTGTAACCTATCGAAAATCCCTCCCATTTTCAATGGGCGCCAATTTTCAAAATCACTAATAAAAAATTTCTACTCTATAAATACATGGCCACACCAAGTTATCTATCATTCACAAACCATATTCTCTCTGCAAAACAAAACTTCAATTCATTTTAAAACCGGTAATTCCATTAAGAGCTTTGCAATGGCAGATCTTGTTGTGATCACTCCTTTGAATATGTTGAATGATCAAGTTGGTGCTGATGTTAACATTCGTGTGAAGGTCTTTGTTAAGTGGACTCAAACATATTTTAATAATCCGACACAAGTTTCCTGCATTGAAATGATATTGATTGATGAGGAGGTTAGTCATCTCCATTCTTTTTTAAATATCCGATTTAATATTCTTTTTTTAAGTCCCGCGAATTCGCGGGTTATAAACTAGTTGCAGGGCCGGTCCCGAAAATTTAAGTGCCCTGGATGAAACGAAAAAAAGGGCCCTTAGACCCTAATGAATAATATAAGCTAATTAAAAAAATGACAAATATATCAATCGTTAAAGATATTTTAAAGATTATTAATGTTACTTTATTCAATAAATGAAACACACCAACTATACAGATACAACATACTAATTTATACTCTTTGATATTGATCTTCAATGCTCTGCCACAGCCTCTCTTAATATGTTGTTCACTTGATAAGTGATAAGTTAATGTGTTTTATCCCACATTGGTGAGGAATCAAACAAGAATACACTATAAATTAATAACTTGGGCTATGATAAATAAAGAACAAAAACTAAATATATTCATTTGGGCTTAACTTATCTACACTTTTAAAAGTCTTGGGCAGTTGGGCTTGGTAATTTTTGTGACCAATTAATAATATTGGGCCCCTAAAATTATTGGGCCCGAGGCCAATGTACACCTTGTACCCCCCTGGTGTAGTGACCCGAACTTTTCCATGATTATATATTATATGAGATTAATATTTACATGAATAAATGTTTCCAACATATTAAGCAATCAAACTTATTAAGACTTGATTAACTGAAACGAATTTAGTGTTAACGTTTGACCACCCAGTTTGCCTGATGATTCACGAACGTCATAACTTGTGATAATTATATAATCGTTTTATTTATTTTATGATGTAAGTTTTTATTATATATATATATATATATATATATATATATATATATATATATATATATATATATATATATATATATATATATATATATATATATATATATATAAGAAGAAATACAATTAAATCAAAGATGTACAGTAAAACACTATTTGCTACAGTAAAACACTAATTGCTGCAGTAAATTTTCACTTTGTTACAGTAGAACACTACTTGCTTGTGACGACCCAGAAATTTCCGACCAAATTTGAACTTAATCTTTATAAAAAACTATTTGCTGCAGTAAAACTCTATACGCGAATCCTATTGATAGATCTATCGGGTTTGACAACCCCAACCGGGCTAGTCGCTCTAGTATCGTAAATGGTTGCATAGTACTTCGTTTTTACTACACTTGGTACAGTGTAGGGAGATTTCATAATAAAGGGAATATGCCACATTAATTGTTAAGTATGGTTACCGAAGCGCTCAACAACCTATAGAATACTTTTATACACTTGCGAGTGTACATATATTCATGAAACTGAAATCTTGTGGTCTATTAAAGTTATTGAAATGATTATTATGATAAACCTATGAACTCGCCAACCTTTTGGTTGACACTTTTAAGCATGTTTATTCTCAGGTATGAAAGAAATCTCTCGCTGTGCATTTGCTAATATTACATGTAGTCATTCATGGCATATTTAGGACAACACCTCGCAATGGGACCAAATGTTGATGACTTCGTCCAGGTGGATTAGGACGGGTCTCTACAGTTGGTATCAGAGTGGTGGTTGTGATGACCCGGAAATTTCTGACCAAATTTAAACTTAATCTTTATATGATTTCGATACGATAAGCAAAGTATGAAATGTTGAGTCTAGAAAATTTTGAAACGATGTTCATATATCCAATTGACCTTCGACCAATCCCGACGATTCACGAACAACTAATTTGTAAATAGATATATATATATATATATATATATATATATATATATATATATATATATATATATATATATATATATATATATATAATATTATATGTTGTTGTTATTAAAAATTAATAAAATAAAGATAGGATATTATAATTATTATTATTTAAAATATATCTCTATATATAAATAAAGTATATTAAAAATAAATATTAAATTCTTGTAATACCCGTTTGATGTTCCGATTGATATTAAGCAAGTTAAATTCAAACTTATGTAATTTTTAAAATAAAAGTGATCCGAAAATGAGATATCTGAGTTATAGGCTTATTAAAAGTATATTTAGGATCTAATTATTTAATTTTAATACTTTTTATATTTTACTCATAAATAAGAGGGACAGTTGATGTAACTTTTATTTATCAAATTAATGATTGAATTTTATACCATAATGATTAAAATAAATAAATGGACTTAATCTAAAAATTTGGAATTTTTAGGAACACTTTTATGTATTAACTATTTAGCAATGGACACGATATAATATCCATTTAAAACTGTCGGTAGGTTAGATCTAAATTAAAATCACGTACTTAATAATTTGCAACATGATTAAGATTTGTTTTGATTTTTGGACCCACACATCTTAACTTCTACACAAACATGGACCGATGAATCATCTCACTTTATAACGTATAGTGTTAGTTCTCCTCAAACTGACTATCAACCCCACTAATTCACAAATCAAACATATAATTTCAATGCTTACTGTTTCTTTTTCCTCCACACGTTTATACTTCTTATTGATATTATATTTGACTTTACTTTATCAATCAAACCAACTAATCTATATATGTAGACACATATATGCATACTAAGATGTACAACTACAAAACAAACCCATTTCTATTCCATTTCTATTTTAACCAACACCCACAATCACTTATTTTTCTCTCTATTATCAATATCAATATGCTTGAAACACCATTTCCATGTAAAACTATAGACTTCACCACCTTATCCATCTACACAACCGTGAGCTTTAACCACCATCTCCGTTTGAATCACAACCGTACCACCACCATGGAGACATCACCTCCGAACCTCCATCAACCACCACAGTCCTACCATCATGAATCCACCATATTCACAGCACTTCACTTTCGATCACTCTTTCTCTTCTCTCTCAAACCATATTTGTTTAACACACAACCGTCACCATTTTTTTTCGCTGCTGCAACGTTTGTTGTCCTTCTGTCCAAAACAATCACACTAAACTGCCATTACCATCACCGTTATTTATTTATTTTTATTTTTTATTTTACTGTTTCTGTAACTACATCACTGCTACACTTGATTTGTCTGTTTTCCTTCGTGGACCCATAAACCAAACCCACTCAATTGGTTACTGCTGCTATAATGATTATTCCTGTTTATGTTTTCGTTTGAAGAGACAACCATCACCCATAAACCTGCTGCAGTTATCTCCTATTTTCTATTTCTAACCTTTAAAAAATTTACGAACGATGATGATGGGAAAAGAGGATGGTGATGACGAACGAATGATATGAAGATGGAAAGGATGATGACAATGGTGTACGATATAGATAATGACGACGGTGAAAGGATATCAGGTTACCACGATGATACATGATGTACGTGATGATGATGATGAGCGATGTTAATAATGATGGTTATAATTAAAATAAGATGATTATGATTGATAATGAAAAATTGACGTGGTGCTGCTACTTGATCGTGACTGAACGAAAACAAAGAAACTTGAAGTTTAATTCGTGGGCTTTTCTATTAATTGATTAAAATGGCTAATTAAAAATCGTTGGGCTTGTAAATTGCTTTATTGGGCCGGGAGTTTTGCTGTCAGGCTGCCTTTCTTATTGGGCCGAGTATTCTTTTCAGTTGGGCCGATTGGTATTAAGAGATGAAGAAGAAGGAAAAAGCAACAGAATTATCGGGTTAAATATTAATACTTCTTGTGTTATTTCGAAAAATGGGCGCAGCTCAGCTGGTTTAAGTGTGTGTCATGGAAACGTGAGGTCGCGGGTTCGAATCCTGTCGCGAGCAGTTTATTTTTTTTTTTTTTTGCTACTAAGGTATTAATGGATATTTTAATTATTATTATCATTAATATTATTATTATTATTATTAATTATTATTAATGTTATAAATATTAGTATTATTATTATTATTAGGATTGTTATTATTGTTATTGTTATTATTAACTAGTATTATTGTTAAATGTAAGTATGATTATCTTTATTTCAAATACGATCATTAACTTATCTATTATTAATAGAATGTATTATTGTTATTATGATTGATATTATTAGTGTTATTTTGAAATATAACACAAGTTATTATTATTTTCATTAATAGTAGTATTAATATCATCTTATATGTATTAGTATTATTACTATTAAGTGTTATAAATATATTGGTTACTATAATAATTATTATTATCAAACATAAGTATAGTTATTAACAATATCATTAATATTATTAATATTATCATTTTAATAAAGTTATTATTAATAAATTATTAATATCAAAACTATCATTATAAGCAGATAATTATTTTGTACCTAAAATATACTTATATTAAAATTCCATATAACTACATATATCAAATTTATTAATATTAGTTAAATACATACAAATAATAAAACTATCGATTTTAAGTATAACATTTAAACAATCACGTATATAAATATGAATATATTAATATAGTTATATGAATATTAACCATTTTAAAGATATACACAAATTAAATATACGAAATAATAATATAATAAATAAATTTGTTCAGTTGTGATTATGTGTATTAATAATTATACAAATGATATAGGTTCGTGAATCCGAGGTCAACCCTACAATTGTTCAATGTTGTCATATGTATTTTTACTACAAAATACAATACTGTGAGTTTCATTTGCTCCCTTTTACTCTTTACGTTTTTGAGCTGAGAATACATGCAAATGCTTTATTAACTGTTTTACAATATTTATATGCGTGAGTTTCATTCGCCCTTTTTACTCTTTACATTTTTGGGCTGAGAATACATGCAAATACTTTATTAACTGTTTTACAATAATTATATGCGTGAGTTTCATTTGCTCCCTTTTACTCTTTACGTTTTTGGGCTGAGAATACATGCAAATGCTTTATTAACTGTTTTACAATAATTATATGCGTGAGTTTCATTTGCTCCCCTTTTAAATGCTTTTGCAATATATATTTTTGGGACTGAGAATACATGCGCTGCTTTTATAAATGTTTTACGGAATAGACACAAGTAATCGAAACTACATTATATGGTTGAATGATCGAAATCGAATATGCCCCTTTTTATTAAGTCTGGTAATCTAAGAATTAGGGAACAGAAACCCTAATTGACGCGAACTCTAAAGATAGATCTATCGGGCCCAACAAGCCCCATCCAAAGTACCGGATGCTTTAGTACTTCGAAATTTATATCATGTCCGAAGGAGGATCCCGGAATGATGGGGATATTCTTATATGTATATTGTGAATGTCGGTTACCAGGTGTTCAATCCATATGAATGATATTTTGTCTCTATGCATGGGACGTATGTTTATAAGAAATGGAGATATGAAATCTTGTGGTCTATTAAAATTATGAAATGATTATTTATGTTAAACTGATGAACTCACCAACCTTTTGGTTGACACTTTAAAGCATGTTTATTCTCAGGTAAGATAGAAATCTTCCGCTGTGCAATTGCTCATTTTAAAGATATTATTTGGAGTCATTCATGACATATTTCAAAAGACGTTGCATTCGAGTCGTTGAATTCATCAAGATTATTGTTAAGTCAATTATAGTTAGATATGTTATAAAATGGTATGACTACCGTCAACTTTTGATATAATAAAAGATTGTCTTTTCTAAAACGAATACAATGTTTGTAAAATGTTTCATATAGAGGTCAAGTACCTCGCGATGTAATCAACTGTTGTGAATCGTTTATAATCGATGTGGATTTTGTCCGTATGGATTAGGACGGGTCCTTTCAGTTGGTATTAGAGCGGTGGTCTTAGCGAACCATGTCTGCATTAGTGTGTCTAACTGATAAGTCGTTAGGATGCATTAGTGAGTCTGGACTTCGACCGTGTTTGCATGTCATAAGTTTTGCTTATCATTTTGTGTCAAAAATTACCTGCTTATCATTCTTAGAGAATCACTTGCTTATCATTCTTAGTCTAGACACGTTTTACTGCATTGATTGCATGAATAGTGTATAGACAAAATTCATATCTTAGCGTATCTACTACTTCATATCTTAGCGTATCTGTTACTGTAACTTTGCCTGACAACTTCCATAGATTCCTCGTAACTTATGGGATTTTAGTATTATATATGCATATGTAAATTATGTATTGCAGGGTACTAATCTACATCCTATAATCTATTTCTTATCGAAAAGTCCTTCATCTGATCGTACGAGATGAATCCCTCAACCAGTTCGGATTCCGATAGCTATTCCGATATGGAGTTTCACCTATCAACGTCACTGGAATGAATCAACCAATCAGTCATCCCTAATTCATTTGATGAGTTCGTAGTCGACTTAAACAATGGAGACGCGAATAAGGCGATCCCTTCCACCAACCGAATTCACCTCTTGACAAAGAACCTGAAGCGTTTACCGGCGAACCTGTTCAAGACACCATTTTCAGTTTCATTTCCAGGGTAACTCGATAAGATTATATTCTATCCACAATTCTGAACCTTATTCATCCGCTCGTTCCGACCGACAATCATCCTGGAGTAATAAGTCAACGAACTTCGCGATCGAAAAATCAATTCAGAGAATATGGTGCAAAATGTACCAGCTTCAGCAACATCACCGGCACTAACAGTACCATCAGTAACAGCAACAGTACCATCAGTAACAGCACCCGTACTATCAAAAATCCATGTCTCAACATCTCATTCTGTACCTCGAGTATAATCATCGTTCTACGTATCGTTCTACATCAATTATCTTCGTTCTTCATGACAATTATGTAATCTCTAAAGTTTTAGAGATTATGTACTCTAGTTCTAGCCGTAAATCTGATGAGTTTAATATCACATTGACTCATTAAATCCATGATTACATCTGAAGAAAATATATATGTATATATATTCTTTCATAAAGATGGTAATTTAAAATTCTTTCGTACAAACTGTTAATGGTGAAAATATTTTAACGGGTAGGTAATACCCGAGAAATATTTAGATTTCACTTTAATAAGTTACACTGTACATTCGACGAAGCTGATTCAATAGACATTTACTATCCTATTTACATTCATCGATATACGAATCCGTTCACCACAGAATAACCATTTTTATTCAATTTCATATTTGGATTTTGACTTCTCAGAATCCAACAAGTGGCATAATGAAGAAAACATTGAACAAAATAAAATTTTCTAGAAACAAACAAATTAACTAATTGAAATATTCTTAAGAATCCACGCTAACTGTTCCTAGCTAACTGTTCCTAGCTAACTGGTTACATTTTATTTTCCACAATTTAATTATCGCAATTTATATTCTCGCAATTTTATTCATCGTCATTTAATTTCTGTTATTTACTTTACGCACTTTATTTATCGTCATTTATTTTCTGTTATTCATTTTACGCACTTTAAATATCGGGACACGTATACAAGGTTTTGACATATCATATCGACGCATCTATATATATTATTTAGAATCACCATAGACACTCTATAGGCAGTAATGATTGAGTTCTCTATACAGGGTTGAGGTTGATTCTACAATAATATATATACTTTGAGTTGTGATCGAGTCTGAGACGTATATGGGTCACGACACGTATTAATTAATTCGAATATTATATATGAATTATTGAAATGCTAACTGTGGACTATCAACATTGGACAATTAAAATGAATTAAAATATTGATTATAACATATGAAACTAAACAATTCTTCAAGTTTGCCACTTGATTTCATCTTAAATCTCATTTGTAACTTGACGATTACAATCCGCGTTCAAACCTTTCATGATTCTTGAAAACACCTCAATCGAGAGGATGAACCAACCGCACTTCATTTACGAAAGTAAAGATTTATGCATATAGTTATGCACCTGAAAAACTCTCGGCAACTGAGTAAAAGTTTAACACGTAGCCGCGTCAGATCCTTTGCCATTTATTAGCAAAAAAAAATAGCTTTGCGATCCCTTTTCAAAGTAGTCAATTTTGTCACAGCTCCAGCAAATCAACTTCGACTTTTCATTCAAAGTAGCCTTACTATAATCCTGATATATACAATTACCATTTTGATACTGGAGAATCCTTTTATATTCCACCACATTACCAGCAAGTGTACCAGCAACCTTGTCGCTCCTTAGTTTAAATCCCTCCGACAAATCACTATAATTATCTATTGAAGTCTCGTCATGTACTCATCCGCATCTTGTAACAAGAACTTCCATAACAATTACCGGGAATCAGTAATCAGTACTTTGAAAACTCACAGCATATCTACATCAACAGTTATATGTATGACATTAATCTCTTAGAATTATGATCTCTCATTCTGAAATTTTGAAAAGCACTCAGTCACAAATCAATACTCTGAATGTTGAAAAAGCTGAATGAAGCTGCAGAAACCTTAGACAACCTTAAACGACCTTAATTATCGAAAGTTTGATAATAAAGAATAGTATGTTGGAAAAGCTCAGAAAAGTTGGAACTGAAAAACGGATTGAGCTAACCACAAAGAAGACCAAGGACAAATACAAGGACCATACCATATATTCAAAGAATCCAGGTAATTCTGGATCCGATAAAACCTTCAATGAATATCTTGCTTCGTACTCATGTTAAAATCTTGCGGAAAATCTTTCCCCATCAACCATCGAACTTAGAAATTCCAAAATATCATCATCAATATCTTCGATATTTCTGAGGATATTTTCATAAATATTCTCGTCTGAAATTATATACCTCATCGTGCTTCTTGTGTATCATTATATTGGAAACATTCAATAGAAAATTTAGTATCGAAAAGCAGATTACGCGAAACTATGAAGAAAGCCGTGGACAACTCACAAAGAATAAGTTTGACTTCAAAGAATCCAAAAGATTCAATGCCTGCTGAAGTCTTTAGCTAATATCTTGCTCCTTACTCTAAACCCTTGCGGACAAAAGTCTCCATCATCCTTTAATATTAGATATTCAAAGATATTATCGTATCTTTCATTATAAATATCTTCGATATTTTTCTGAATATATTTTCATAACTAATCTTATCTGAAATCATTAATCTCTTCGTACTATCAGTGTTACATCATATAGAAACTGTTAGTTTCTATATTCTGTAAACTTTCGAGCTTAAAATATGAATGTTATTGAAGTAATGTTGGGAACTGATGCATGAGTTAGTACAATATAATGACACTTGATCAACGTGATTATATTACAGTAAGTCATGCTGAGTTCTAATGGGACGTGATGATTCACAGATCATAACGTCATCATGTGCCATGTTACATAACTCTTTCATTCTGCTAAACTTCTGAACATATCAAGAAAGTATATTCTTGATAGTTCTATTCTCAGTGATTCTGGTAATTTGACAAATCAAATTGTGCTATAACGTTATTTCTTGTTTATAACATTAAATTCGTTCGAAACTCCATATCTACGAATTCTGGACCATTACCTGAGATGTCCAATCATAAAAAGAAGAAACGAAGGGACAAAGCTCCAAAAGAAATAGAAAGTTGGAGTATAAATTGCAGCAAAATAGGAGAGAGTATTAACTGTGGATAACAATGATTATAAGAAATAGAAATAGGGACATTGAAATATAAGGGGAGATATAAAGCCCAATAACAACACAGAAATTACAGACCATGCATATCAATGTTTATCGCAACATATAGACACGGGAGAATTAAAAACACTAAAACCCCAAGGGCGAAGTAAAAGAAAATAGATTCCTCCGGTGGAAGTTGGAAAAGGAAAGTGATTGTTGCAATAATCAGAATAAGGACAAGAATCAGAACTGGATTAAGCATTTTCACAAACTTGTGGATGTAAGAACCATGAAAGAAAGTATAGGAATGGTGAAAACTATGGAACGGGAAGAGTTTAATTTATAATGGAAATATCAGACGGAGAAATCGAGGCAGATCACCGTATTTAATTATAGAGATTTTAATCTCCTTATTCGCCGAAGAATCAAATCTCTCAGATTTTGAAGATTTTCTTTAAATCCCTTGAATTCTGGAATTCAACCAAGGCAACGTCAAAAGTTAAAATGAAACTTCATTTATTCATTTCATTTTTTGTGATAGCTTCATTCGTGCTCTTCGAATAATCGAATTATTTTATCTGTATTATTCAATAATGATAAAACTCTATTTATCAGCTCATATTCGTCAGGAAAACATATTTATTGTTAGCCATGACGACCTCACTCAAATTTCGGGACGAAATTTCTTTAACGGGTAGGTACTGTGATGACCCGGAAATTTCTGACCAAATTTAAACTTAATCTTTATATGATTTCGATACGATAAGCAAAGTATGAAATGTTGAGTCTAGAAAATTTTGAAACGATGTTCATATATCCAATTGACCTTCGACCAATCCCGACGATTCACGAACAACTAATTTGTAAATAGATATGTGTGCTTATATATATATATATATATATATATATATATATATATATATATATATATATATATATATATATATATATATATATATATATAATATTATATGTTGTTGTTATTAAAAATTAATAAAATAAAGATAGGATATTATAATAATTATTATTTAAAATATATCTCTATATATAAATAAAGTATATTAAAAATAAATATTAAATTCTTGTAATACCCGTTTGATGTTCCGATTGATATTAAGCAAGTTAAATTCAAACTTATGTAATTTTTAAAATAAAAGTGATCCGAAAATGAGATATCTGAGTTATAGGCTTATTAAAAGTATATTTAGGATCTAATTATTTAATTTTAATACTTTTTATATTTTACTCATAAATAAGAGGGACAGTTGATGTAACTTTTATTTATCAAATTAATGATTGAATTTTATACCATAATGATTAAAATAAATAAATGGACTTAATCTAAAAATTTGGGATTTTTAGGAACACTTTTATGTATTAACTATTTAGCAATGGACACGATATAATATCCATTTAAAACTGTCGGTAGGTTAGATCTAAATTAAAATCACGTACTTAATAATTTGCAACATGATTAAGATTTGTTTTGATTTTTGGACCCACACATCTTAACTTCTACACAAACATGGACCGATGAATCATCTCACTTTATAACGTATAGTGTTAGTTCTCCTCAAACTGACTATCAACCCCACTAATTCACAAATCAAACATATAATTTCAATGCTTACTGTTTCTTTTTCCTCCACACGTTTATACTTCTTATTGATATTATATTTGACTTTACTTTATCAATCAAACCAACTAATCTATATATGTAGACACATATATGCATACTAAGATGTACAACTACAAAACAAACCCATTTCTATTCCATTTCTATTTTAACCAACACCCACAATCACTTATTTTTCTCTCTATAATCAATATCAATATGCTTGAAACACCATTTCCATGTAAAACTATAGACTTCACCACCTTATCCATCTACACAACCGTGAGCTTTAACCACCATCTCCGTTTGAATCACAACCGTACTGAAATGTCCCGTTCTTATTGATTAAAAATGTTCCATATTAATTGATTTCGTTGCGAGGTTTTGACCTCTATATGAGACGTTTTTCAAAGACTGCATTCATTTTAAAACAAACCATAACCTTTATTTCATCAATAATGGTTTAAAAAGCTTTACGTAGATTATCAAATAATGATAATCTAAAATATCCTGTTTACACACGACCATTACATAATGGTTTACAATACAAATATGTTACAACAAAATAAGTTTCTTGAATGCAGTTTTTACACAATATCATACAAGCATGGACTCCAAATCTCATCCTTATTTAAGTATGCGACAGCGGAAGCTCTTAATAATCACTGAGAATAAACATGCTTAAAACGTCAACAAAAATGTTGGTGAGTTATAGGTTTAACCTATATATATCAAATCATAATAATAGACCACAAGATTTCATATTTCAATACACATCCCATACATAGAGATAAAAATCATTCATATGGTGAACACCTGGTAACCGACATTAACAAGATGCATATATAAGAATATCCCCATCATTCCGGGACACCTTTCGGATATGATATAAATTTCGAAGTACTAAAGCATCCGGTACTTTGGATGGGGCTTGTTGGGCCAGATAGATCTATCTTTAGGATTCACGTCAATTAGGGTGTCTGTTCCCTAATTCTTAGATTACCAGACTTAATAAAAAGGGGCATATTCGATTTCGATAATTCAACCATAGAATGTAGTTTCACGTACTTGTGTCTATTTTGTAAATCATTTATAAAACCTGCATGTATTCTCATCCCAAAAATATTAGATTTTAAAAGTGGGACTATAACTCACTTTCACAGATTTTTACTTCGTCGGGAAGTAAGACTTGGCCACTGGTTGATTCACGAACCTATAACAATATATACAAATATATCAAAGTATGTTCAAAATATATTTACAACACTTTTAATATATTTTGATGTTTTAAGTTTATTAAGTCAGCTGTCCTCGTTAGTAACCTACAACTAGTTGTCCACAGTTAGATGTACAGAAATAAATCGATAAATATTATCTTGAATCAATCCACGACCCAGTGTATACGTATCTCAGTATTGATCACAACTCAAACTATATATATTTTGGAATCAACCTCAACCCTGTATAGCTAACTCCAACATTCACATATAGAGTGTCTATGGTTGTTCCGAAATATATATAGATGTGTCGACATGATAGGTCGAAACATTGTATACGTGTCTATGGTATCTCAAGATTACATAATATACAATACAAGTTGATTAAGTTATGGTTGGAATAGATTTGTTACCAATTTTCACGTAGCTAAAATGAGAAAAATTATCCAATCTTGTTTTACCCATAACTTCTTCATTTTAAATCCGTTTTGAGTGAATCAAATTGCTATGGTTTCATATTGAACTCTATTTTATGAATCTAAACAGAAAAAGTATAGGTTTATAGTCGGAAAAATAAGTTACAAGTCGTTTTTGTAAAGGTAGTCATTTCAGTCGAAAGAACGACGTCTAGATGACCATTTTAGAAAACGTACTTCCACTTTGAGTTTAACCATAATTTTTGGATATAGTTTCATGTTCATAATAAAAATCATTTTCTCATAATAACAACTTTTAAATCAAAGTTTATCATAGTTTTTAATTAACTAACCCAAAACAGCCCGCGGTGTTGCTACGACGGCGTAAATCCGGTTTTACGGTGTTTTTCGTGTTTCCAGGTTTTAAATCATTAAGTTAGCATATCATATAGATATAGAACATGTGTTTAGTTGATTTTAAAAGTCAAATTAGAAGGATTAACTTTTGTTTGCGAACAAGTTTAGAATTAACTAAACTATGTTCTAGTGATTACAAGTTTAAACCTTCGAATAAGATAGCTTTATATGTATGAATCGAATGATGTTAAGAACATCATTACTACCTTAAGTTCCTTGGATAAATCTACTGGAAAAGAGAAAAATGGATCTAGCTTCAACAGATCCTTGGATGGCTCAAAGTTCTTGAAGCAGAATCATGACACGAAAACAAGTTCAAGTAAGATCATCACTTGAAATAAGATTGTTATAGTTATAGAAATTGAACCAAAGTTTGAATATGATTATTACCTTGTATTAGAATGATAACCTACTGTAAGAAACAAAGATTTCTTGAGGTTGGATGATCACCTTACAAGATTGGAAGTGAGCTAGCAAACTTGAAAGTATTCTTGATTTTATGTAACTAGAACTTGTAGAATATATGAAGAACACTTAGAACTTGAAGATAGAACTTGAGAGAGATCAATTAGATGAAGAAAATTGAAGAATAAAAGTGTTTGTAGGTGTTTTTGGTCGTTGGTGTATGGATTAGATATAAAGGATATGTAATTTTGTTTTCATGTAAATAAGTCATGAATGATTACTCATATTTTTGTAATTTTATGAGATATTTCTTGCTAGTTGACAAATAATGGTTCCCACATGTGTTAGGTGACTCACATGGGCTGCTAAGAGCTGATCATTGGAGTGTATATACCAATAGTACATACATCTAAAAGCTGTGTATTGTACGAGTACGAATACGGGTGCATACGAGTAGAATTGTTGATGAAACTGAACGAGGATGTAATTGTAAGAATTTTTGTTAAGTAGAAGTATTTTGATAAGTGTATTGAAGTCTTTCAAAAGTGTATAAATACATATTAAAACACTACATGTATATACATTTTAACTGAGTCGTTAAGTCATCGTTAGTCGTTACATGTAAGTGTTGTTTTGAAACCTTTAGGTTAACGATCTTGTTAAATGTTGTTAACCCAATGTTTATAATATCAAATGAGATTTTAAATTATTATATTATCATGATATTATCATGTATGAATATCTCTTAATATGATATATATACATTAAATGTCTTTACAACGATAATCGTTACATATATGTCTCGTTTAAAAATCATTAAGTTAGTAGTCTTGTTTTTACATATGTAGTTCATTGTTAATATACTTAATGATATGTTTACTTATCATAGTATCATGTTAACTATATATATATCCATATATATGTCATCATATAGTTTTTACAAGTTTTAATGTTCGTGAATCACCGGTCAACTTGAGTGGTCAATTGTCTATATGAAACATATTTCAATTAATCAAGTCTTAACAAGTTTGATTGCTTAACATGTTGGAAACATTTAATCATGTAAATATCAATCTCAATTAATATATATAAACATGGAAAAGTTCGGGTCACTACACGTACCACCACCATTGAGACATCACCTCCGAACCTCCATCAACCACCACAGTCCTACCATCGTGAATCCACCATATTCACAGCACTTCACTTTCGATCACTCTTTCTCTTCTCTCTCAAACCGTATTTGTTTAACACACAACCGTCACCATTTTTTTCGCTGCTGCAACGTTTGTTGTCCTTCTGTCCAAAACAATCACACTAAACCGCCATTACCATCACCGTTATTTATTTATTTATTTTTTTTTACTGTTTCTGTAACTACATCACTGCTACACTTGATTTGTCTGTTTTCCTTCGTGGACCCATAAACCAAACCCACTCGATTGGTTACTGCTGCTACAATGATTATTCCTGTTTATGTTTTCGTTTGAAGAGACAACCATCACCCATAAACCTGCTGCAGTTATCTCCTATTTTCTATTTCTAACCTTTAAAAAATTTACGAACGATGATGATGGGAAAAGAGGATGGTGATGACGAACGAATGATATGAAGATGGAAAGGATGATGACAATGGTGTACGATATAGATGATGACGACGGTGAAAGGATATCAGGTTACCACGATGATACATGATGTACGTGATGATGATGATGAGCGATGTTAATAATGATGGTTATAATTAAAATAAGATGATTATGATTGATAATGAAAAAGTGACGTGGTGCTGCTACTTGATCGTGACTGAACAAAAATAAAGAAACTTGAAGTTTAATTCGTGGGCTTTTCTATTAATTGATTAAAAGGGCTAATTAAAAATCGTTGGGCTTGTAAATTGCTTTATTGGGCCGGGAGTTTTGCTGTCAGGCTGCCTTTCTTATTGGGCCGAGTATTCTTTTCAGTTGGGCCGATTGGTATTAAGAGATGAAGAAGAAGGAAAAAGCAACAGAATTATCGGGTTAAATATTAATACTTCTTGTGTTATTTCGGAAAATGGGCGCAGCTCAGCTGGTTTAAGTGTGTGTCATGGAAACGTGAGGTCGCGGGTTCGAATCCTGTCGCGAGCAGTTTATTTATTTTTTTTTTTTTGCTACTAAGGTATTAATGGATATTTTAATTATTATTATCATTAATATTAATATTATTATTAATTATTATTAATGTTATAAATATTAGTATTATTATTATTATTAGGATTGTTATTATTGTTATTGTTATTATTAACTAGTATTATTGTTAAATGTAAGTATGATTATCTTTATTTCAAATACGATCATTAACTTATCTATTATTAATAGAATGTATTATTGTTATTATGATTGATATTATTAGTGTTATTTTGAAATATAACACAAGTTATTATTATTTTCATTAATAGTAGTATTAATATCATCTTATATGTATTAGTATTATTACTATTAAGTGTTATAAATATATTGGTTACTATAATAATTATTATTATCAAACATAAGTATAGTTATTAACAATATCATTAATATTATTAATATTATCATTTTAATAAAGTTATTATTAATAAATTATTAATATCAAAACTATCATTATAAGCAGATAATTATTTTGTACCTAAAATATACTTATATTAAAATTCCATATAACTACATATATCAAATTTATTAATATTAGTTAAATACATACAAATAATAAAACTATCGATTTTAAGTATAACATTTAAACAATCACGTATATAAATATGAATATATTAATATAGTTATATGAATATTAACCATTTTAAAGATATACACAAATTAAATATACGAAATAATAATATAATAAATAAATTTGTTCAGTTATGATTATGTGTATTAATAATTATACAAATGATATAGGTTCGTGAATCCGAGGTTAACCCTACAATTGTTCAATGTCGTCATATGTATTTTTACTACAAAATACAATACTGTGAGTTTCATTTGCTCCCTTTTACTCTTTACGTTTTTGGGCTGAGAATGCATGCAAATGCTTTATTAACTGTTTTACAATATTTATATGCGTGAGTTTCATTCGCCCTTTTTACTCTTTACATTTTTGGGCTGAGAATACATGCAAATGCTTTATTAACTGTTTTACAATAATTATATGCGTGAGTTTCATTTGCTCCCTTTTACTCTTTACGTTTTTGGGCTGAGAATACATGCAAATGCTTTATTAACTGTTTTACAATAATTATATGCGTGAGTTTCATTTGCTCCCTTTTTAAATGCTTTTGCAATATATATTTTTGGGACTGAGAATACATGCGCTGCTTTTATAAATGTTTTACGGAATAGACACAAGTAATCGAAACTACATTATATGGTTGAATGATCGAAATCGAATATGCCCCTTTTTATTAAGTCTGGTAATCTAAGAATTAGGGAACAGAAACCCTAATTGACGCGAACTCTAAAGATAGATCTATCGGGCCCAACAAGCCCCATCCAAAGTACCGGATGCTTTAGTACTTCGAAATTTATATCATGTCCGAAGGAGGATCCTGGAATGATGGGGATATTCTTATATGTATATTGTGAATGTCGGTTACCAGGTGTTCAATCCATATGAATGATATTTTTGTCTCTATGCATGGGACGTATGTTTATAAGAAATGGAGATATGAAATCTTGTGGTCTATTAAAATTATGAAATGATTATTTATGTTAAACTGATGAACTCACCAACCTTTTGGTTGACACTTTAAAGCATGTTTATTCTCAGGTACGATAGAAATCTTCCGCTGTGCAATTGCTCATTTTAAAGATATTATTTGGAGTCATTCATGACATATTTCAAAAGACATTGCATTCGAGTCGTTGAATTCATCAAGATTATTGTTAAGTCAATTATAGTTAGATATGTTATAAAATGGTATGAATGCCGTCAACTTTTGATATAATGAAAGATTGTCTTTTCTAAAACGAATGCAATGTTTGTAAAATGTTTCATATAGAGGTCAAGTACCTCGCGATGTAATCAACTGTTGTGAATCGTTTATAATCGATGTGGATTTTGTCCGTATGGATTAGGACGGGTCCTTTCAGTGGTCTTAGTGAACCATGTCTTGCATTAGTGTGTCTAAATGATAGTAGTTAAGATGCATTAGTGAGTCTGGACTTCGACCGTGTCTGCATGTCAACAGTTTTGCTTATCATTTCGTGTTGAAAATTACCTGCTTATCATCCTTAGGGAATTACCTGCTTATCATTCTTAGTCTAGACACTTTTTACTGCATTGACTGCATAAATAGTGTATAGACAAAATTCATATCTTAGCGTATCTGATAATTCATATCTTAGCGTATCTGTTACTGTAAACTTTGCTTGACATATTCCGTAAACTCCTCTCTAATCTACGAAATCTTTTGCTCTATATATATAGATATTCTATGTAATTAGAATACCACTCGATAGCCAAAAAATCATTTCATATCAAAAAATCCTTTATTCAATCGTACGAAATGGAACTCATCACTAGTTCAATTTCTTCGGAACCTGACAGCTATTCCGACATGGATGTTCACCTAAGCTCCGGAAGCAGCGACACCAGAATGAATCAACCAATCAGCCATCCCCAATTTATCTGATAGGTTTGTAGTCGACTTAATCAATGGAGACGCGAAGAAGGCGATCTCTTCCACCAACCAAATTCACCTCTTGGCGATGAACCTGAAGCACATACTGGCAAACCAGTCCGAAACACCATACTCACCCTCATTTCCAGGATATCTCGCAATGATTATATGATATCCCAAATTCTAAACCTTATTCATCCGCTCGTTCCGACCGACAATCATCCCGGAATAATAGAAGAAGTCAACGAACTTCGCGCTCGAGTAATGGCTTTGGAGAATATGGTGCAAAGGTTACAAGAACCAGCAGCAGCACCGGCAGCAACAGTACCACCATTGAAATGTCCCGTTCTTATTGATTAAAAACGTTCCATATTAATTGATTTCGTTGCGAGGTTTTGACCTCTATATGAGACGTTTTTCAAAGACTGCATTCATTTTAAAACAAACCATAACCTTTATTTCATCAATAAAGGTTTAAAAAGCTTTACGTAGATTATCAAATAATGATAATCTAAAATATCCTGTTTACACACGACCATTACATAATGGTTTACAATAAAAATATGTTACAACAAAATAAGTTTCTTGAATGCAGTTTTTACACAATATCATACAAGCATGGACTCCAAATCTCGTCCTTATTTAAATATGCGGCAGCGGAAGCTCTTAATAATCACCTGAGAATAAACATGCTTAAAACGTCAACAAAAATGTTGGTGAGTTATAGGTTTAACCTATATATATCAAATCGTAACAATAGACCACAAGATTTCATATTTCAATACACATCTGTAATGACCCGCACTTTTTCGATCATTCTATATTTATAAGATTAATATTTACATAAATTAAACCTTACCAACATGACAAGCAATCCAAATTGTTGAGACTTATGTCTTCAAAAAGAGTTTTACACAACGTTTGACCGTTCAATTTGACCGATGATATCACGAACTATATAACATACGATAATTATACGTTTATGTATATATATGTATTTATATATATTTAACATGATCTAAGGATGTTTAACATCTCATTGGGTACTAATAACAATGAGTTATAAGTATATTTTGAAACTACTAACTTAAGTTTTCAAAACGATAACTATACGTAACGTTCTTCGACATAAATACTTATAACCTATAATACTTATACATGCATCGTATAGATATGTATTTTATCACTTTTAAAGGGCTTACATACATAAAACAATATAAGTATATTTACAAAAGATAGCTATATTTGAATCCTCGTTCCGTTTTCTCAAAGATTTCTACACGTATATCTAGGGTATATGTACCCGTATCATACGCAGCTTCTAGATGTATTTACTATTGGTATATACCAATAAAAATCTGCTCCTTAGCAGCCTTAAATGATTAAGAAACATGTGGAACCAACCATTTGTCAAGTAGCATGAATTATTTAGCAAGAAAACAAAGTTAGGTATCTTTTTTTTCCTTTATAACCTAAAAACGTTTTTATGCATGCACACCATTTCTTCACCCCATTTTCTCATACTTACACTCCCATTTCTCTCTCAAAATACTCTTAACTTCATACTTGATCATCTCCAAGCATTTTCCCCATCATTTAGCTTCAAAAACATCACTTAATCACCATAAGAAAACCCTTACAAAAACACTTCAAGAATCCTTCCAAGAACACCAACTTACTTCCAATCTTTCATCCACTTCCATCACCCTTTTAGTTCTAGGTTCTTACTCCTCTTTTACAGCAACCTTGTCCAAGGAACTTGAGGTAGTAACTATGTTCATAACCTTATTCGATTCATATATATATAGCTAACTTATTTTGTGGTATAAAATTTTAACAACAAGAACATAGTTTGAAAGTTTTCAAACTTGTTTGCAAACTAAATAGATCCTTCTAACTTAACTTTTAAAATACTTCAAGACCTGTAATATAACTTAATTACATGCTAATTTAACAAGGTATAACTTGGTTTTTCAAAGAACACCTTAAAAACTGTTTTTACGACGTCGGAGTGCAACCGGGGACTGTTTTGGGTTGGATAATTAAAAACCATCTTAAACTTTGAATTGGAAGTTTATCTTCTGGAAAAATGATTTTTAATATGAATATGATAACACATAAAAATTTCATGATTTAACTCAAAGTATAAGTATTTTTAGAAAAATAATCATTTAAGGTTGTTTACATGATGGAAAATGATTAACTTCATAAGTTTCACTAAAGTTTGACCTATGCCGTGTGATTTTGAATACAAACTAAGGTATTTACAGTTCATAGTCTTAAAGAGGGACTCGATCCAAGGAGATGGCAAGTTGAATCAACGAAAACGGAGTTGTAACGAAGAAACTATGACCGAAACAAAATCGGATATCCAAGACTAGTTTAGCCACGAAAATAATTGGGAAAAATTAAATAAATCACATCTTTTTAAGTTAACATGATATTTTATATATATGTACTTATAATTCAATTTTATATGGTTCAGGATCACCCGTAAACAACACGAGAAGATTAATCATAAGATCCCATGATTGTACGCAACACGTCATTTGACAACACCGGTACTTTATGTACGCAACACGTCATTTGACAACACCGGTACCGTGGGTCAAGATTAATCTCGACCAATACATATACGATGGGGTTTTATTTATTTCGTTGGGGGTTTTATTTATTTCATTGCGGGTATATTAAACATCTAAAAATGAACCATTAAAATTGAATTACTAACAACGAACTGCTAACTACGGACTAAGGAATTATTCAAAGTATTAAAAGTATAACAAGTATATATATGTGACGTTTGTTTAAAAAGAAAAGGTATTGATATATTATATATGGATAGGTTCGTGATATCAACCGGAGACCAAGTCAAATTATATATATATCTTCAAGACGAAAGTGAGTATATAGTCCCACTTTTAAACTCTAAATATTTCGGGATGAGAATACATGTATTTTATGTTTTACGTTATGGACACAAGTAACTGAAAAATATATTCTACGTTGAGTTGTACCACTGGCATACTTCCCTGTAGCTTGGTAACTGTTATTTACAGCGGTATTGTAAACGCGAATCCTGTTGATAGATCTACCGGGCCTGACAACCCCAACCGGACTGGACGACCAGTATTCAACGGTTGCACAGTACTTCGTTTCGTGACTACACTTGGTACGGTGTAGTAAGATTTCATAATAAAGGGAATATGCGACGTGATTAAATGTTAAGTATGGTTACCAAGTGCTCAACCACTTAGAATATTTTTATTAAACTGTTTATATACGAAATCTTGTGGTCTATATATATATATTGCTGCCGGCATTAAACCTATATCTCACCAACTTTATGTTGACCTTTTAAAACATGTCTATTCTCAGGTGATTACTAAAGCTTCCGCTGCATTATGTTGAATTTGAGCAGGATCTTGCGTACGCATATTTGTGTCAAAAATAAAACTGCATACCCGAGGATCTGTGTTGTAAAATATGCTAGAAACCGTGTTGTTATCATTATATGTAAAGTTTGTAAGTCGAAGATTATCGCTAAACGATAATCATTTTTATGTTGTCCAAAGCTTGTAACAAAAATAAGAATCATGGTTTGTAATGTATAATATATGCAGTTTTTCTTTTAAAAATGTCGCATATAGAGGTCAATACCTCGCAATGAAATCATACGTTATTTAACACGTTCTTATGGTTAAGGACGGGTTATGACATGTGGTATCAGAGCGGTGGTCTTAGCGAACCAGGTTTGCATTAGTGTGTCTAACTGATAAGTCGTTAGGATACATTAGTAAGTCTGGACTTTGACCGGGTCTGATTTAAAAACCGTTGCTTATCATTGTTGGTTAAAATTTATATGTAAATATTATGTAGTACTAATGGGTTAGTTGTTGTGTGATAGATGTCGGGCTCAAAACTTGTCATCACGTTCAGCGACTCCGAACCAGAATCTTCAGATGGTGTTCCAGTCATTAACCTATCCGATGACGAAAATAATATCTTTGGGGAAGACTCACAAATTCCGGATGAACCGACTATAGAGAACCCGGAAAGTGAACCCGAGGAGGAAAGTGAACCCGAGGAGGAAAGTGAACCCGAGGAGGAAAGTGAACCCGAGGAGGAAAGTGAACCCGAGGAAGAAATACAGGAAATTACAAAAGACGAGTTCGAACTAGGAAAGAAACGAAAGGCTAATGAATTAGAAAATTCAAATCCTGAGTTTAATAAGGATGATGTGGCACCAACTCCACTAGACACTACCACCCCTATTCCCGCTATTCCTATTCGTTCTATCCCGGCATCCAGTTCTTCAGTCCCACAGCCAAAATATAGGCAGACAGCCAGGATAAGCGTTAAGCGATTCTTTGAACCTAAACGTCCTAGAAAATAGACCAAACGATGCGCTGCCGTATTAAACCATGGGATCATATAATGTTTTGTATAATATTATTAGTGTGGTTTGCTTAATGTTCGATGTAAGATAAGCATATGTAAAATAGTGAAGTGTGAAATGCAATAATTTTCCATGGTTAAGTATTATTTAGATGGTAGTAATTGATTCTGTACCAAGCTATTAAGTATGGACATTAACGGGTAGGTACTACCCTAGATATAATTATAAAACGCTAATAAGAAGAAAAGGCTTTTATAATAATACCTGGTTCATATTATTAACAAGCTATAATGTACTATAAATACACACTACATCTATAATAATCCATGTGAATAATTATTTTCTTTCATTAGGAAATGGCGCGATTGAATCGAATGACGGAACAAGAAATCTAGGAACTCATCAATCAGCGAGTGAACGACAGAATGTTATAGGTCGAGGCTGCAAGAGGTGCTGCAGTTAACCCAAATCCTCGTATGGGGTGCACTTACAAAACTTTTCAAGCTTGCAAGCCCTCATCATTCAGTGGAACAGAAGGACCAATCGGTTTAACCCGGTGGATAGAAAAGATGGAGACTGTGTTTAAAATCAGTGGTTGTGTTGAAAAGGACATGACCAAGTATGCATCGTGTACTTTACAAGATAGTGCACTCACGTGGTGGAAAAATTATGTGAAGGCTGTAGGAGGAGATGTAGCTTATGATACTCCGTGGGAAGAATTCAAAACAATGTTAATCAACGAATATTGTCCAAGGAACGAGGTTAGGAAGTTGAAAGATGAGTTACGAAGTCTGAAGGTTATTGGTACTGAAATCACCAACTACAATCAGCGATTCATGGAATTAGTTTTGCTATGTCCTGAATTGGTTCCAACCGAAGAACGGAAGATTGAAATGTACAAAGATGGTTTGCCCAAAAAGGTCAAGGCAAATGTTACAGCATCGAAACCTAAGACAATTCATGAAGCTATAACCATGGCAAACGAGCTAATGGATCAGGTCATCATGGATAAGAAAGTATCCAATACTGATGTGAAGGTATCAGGTAACAAAAGAAAGTGGAATGGAAATTATGATCGAGGTAACCAACAACAATCTTTTAAGAAACAAGAAAACACGCAAGGTGCGGGTAGTGGTTTAAGCTTTGGTTATAAAGGACAAAATCCTTTATGCAACCGATGCCACAAACATCACTCTGGTTACTGTAATGTGGTATGCAACAAATGTAATCGAAAGGGTCATCTTGCTGAAGATTGTAGGGCTCTCGTTACAAATACAAATGGTACCAAGACTCTTGCCACCAATGCAAATAGAACTGCTTTGGCTACCATTACTTGTTTTGGGTGTGGAAAACAAGGTCACTATAAGAGCCAGTGCCCGAATCCAGAGAAGAATATCGGACCTGCACGTGGGAGAGCATTTGTTATTAATGCTAGAGAGGCATGTGAAGACCCGGAGCTTGTTACGGGTACGTTTACCATTAATAACTTATCCACATCTATTATATTTGATACTGGTGCTGATAGAAGTTACGTGTGTAGAGATGATAGTGCTCCAAATGAACATATATTTAGTATCAATATCCCTCCGATATGTAAAGATTTCAGTTGCAATTGTTCCATTTTCATGTAATATTCATTTATATTAAATAAGTGCGAAGACAAAAGGCGAAAACAACGAATTGAAGACGCAAAGGTCCAAAAAGCTCAAAAGTACAAGATACAATTAAAAAGGTTCAATTTATTGATAAGGAACGTCTAAAAATGACAAGAGTACAAGTTACGAAACGCAAAGTACAAAATATCTCAGCGTACGCAAGGACGTTCGAAAATCCGGAACCTGTACATGAACCAACTCTCAACGCTCGACGCAACGGAAAAACAAAAATTACGAGTCTACTATGTATATAAATATAATATAATATATAAATAATTATAAAAATTATTTATATATTATATATATTTAAATAAAAACCGTCGGCAGCCTTGGAACTTGAACTTGTGGGCTGGTTTTGGAACCTCCGCGACTTGCGGAGCTGGAAGGCCAAAATGGCCGCGACTCGCGGAGCAGTGAATTTCAGTTCTGGCTATAAAAGCTCTCGAGTTCTGCATGTAAAATAAAAAATAAAAAATAATAATAATACTCCCTAGTATAATATAAATAAATATATATATATGTATATATAGTATAGATTAGTGTTATATTAGATTAGTTTGGGTTATGTAAAAGTTATTTTTACGGGTTTTTAAAGTCGGAGCTCTGTCCGTGTAACACTACGCGATAAATACTCAATGTAAGTTATGTTCTCCTTTTTAAATTAATGTCTCGTAACTAAGTTATTATTATGCTTATTTGAGCCGAAGTAATCATGATGTTGGGCTAATTACTAAAATTGGGTAATTGGGTTTTGTACCATAACTGGGGTTTGGACAAAAGAACGACACTTGTGGAAATTATACTATGGGCTATTAATGGGCTTTATATTTGTTTAACTAAATGATAGTTTGTTAATGTTAATATAAAGATTTACAATTTGGCGTCCCTATAAATTACCATATACACTCGATCGGACACGATGGGCGGGGTATTTATATGTACGAATAATCGTTCATTTAACCGGACACGGGAATGGATTAATAGCCACTAGAATAATTAAAACAGGGGTGGATTACATTCAAGGGTAATTGGTGTAATTGTTAACAAAGTATTAAAACCTTGGAATACACGCAGTCGTTAACCTGGTGTATTCATTAAACAAAGAATTAAGACCTTGTTACAGTTTAAGTCCCCAATTAGTTGGAATATTTGACTTCGGACATAAGGACTATTTGACGAAGAACCTCGCATTTATAATTATGCCCGTTGGACCATTATGGACAAAACCGTATGGACATCTTGAATAATTCCAGGCCAAAGGACAATTATCCCATTGAACTAAATTAAAATCGATACGCCAATATCATGATTATGGAAGTTTAAATAAGCATAATAATTATTTTATTTTATTTATTTTACGCACTTTAATTTTTGTCATTTATATTTTTGCATTAGACTTTAATTGTGACTTTAAGATATAAAATCGACAAACCGGTCATTAAACGGTAAAACCCCCACTTTTATATATTATTATATATATATTTATATATTTTTGTACAAATATAATTATATAAAAATAAGTGTTTCATAAGCCCGTCTCCCTGTGGAACGAACCGGACTTACTAAAAACTATACTACTCCGCGACTAGGTACACTGCCTATTGTGTTGTAGCAAGGTTTTGGTATATCCATTTTGTAAATATTTAATTAAAACTTGTTAAATTTTGTAGCATTCCGTATTAAAAATATAGTATATTTCGTAACCCCACGCTACGACATCAAGTTTTTGGCGCCGCTGCCGGGGAGTCGGCAAAACTCTATATTTTTAATTCATTTCTGTATAAATATATATTATTTTTAGAAAAACAATATAAAATCCTAAAAAAAAAAAAAAAAATTAAAAAAAAAAAAAAAAAAAAAAACGCGTAAATTTCCTGTTCCAGAGTTGAAAACTGGAACCCCGCGACTCGCGGGGTTTGCAGCTTTGAGAACCGCGACTCGCGGAGTTTCTCTGACACCGACAGAAACCCTAAACTGCATTTATTACGGATTATTATTAATTATAATTATTATTAACCCTAATTATTATTATTATTATAATTAGTTTTATTTTAATTTAAGTTTTATTTAATTTATATTTTAGTTTAATTAGTTTAATTAAATTGTAAAATTAATAGTTTTAATAAATAAATAATATAAAAATAATATTTTTATAAAAATTGTACTTTTTACAACTTTTTGTATATTTTTATATTTTGTCCCTTTTTAATCGTTTTAGCGTAATATTTGTATTTTTAGCTCATATTTAGTTTTAAACTTAGTTTTTGCCATAGTTATTTTTACTTCTAGATTTTTAGGCTTTGCCGTAAAATCCCTTAAGTGCTTTTTCTTTAGACTAAAATTTAGGTGCTTTAGAATTTTGCGACGCCGTTTTTATATTTTAGTACCTTTTTAAGTTATTACCATTTGGGATATAGTTTTTCTTTTAAGCTTTAATATTTTTAGACGCAACTTTTAATTCTTAGTTTTTAATTCCTTTTTAAGTTACGACGCGCTATTTTCTTATTTTTATTTTTCGACGTTTTTCGACGCGCATTCTTTTTCTTTCTTATTTCTCGACGCTCTAGTTTTTAGGACTTAGAATTTTCTCTATTTCTTATCTAATATCTCAAACGGAAAGAAAAATTATTTAAGCGGTTAAATTAATGGACGTTGACATTTTTCTGCTTCGTAGTAATAGTTGGATTTGTTAGTGGCTGAGTTGTGGCTTTTCCGATTTAAAGGTGCCTGGCTCCCTGCTACATCTTTTGGCTATTCGAAACGTGGGCAAAAGCAGAAAAGTCTATTAATTGGACAACTTATATAAGTTTTTCTATTTTTATAACTAATAGGATAATTAGTGAACGCACCACATTGTAGCTAAAAATTTGTCCATCGCAATAAAATGGAAAATTTTGAAAATAGGGCCTTGGAAACTCTTTTTGAACTCCAAAATCAATTAAATCAATACCCTCAAACGAGTGTTGATAACAATTCATTCGGACAATCTTGGATCGCGAACGACGAAACAATAACTGGTTGTGAAATCTGTGGAGATTATCACTCAACATGGGAATGTTACTATTACGTTCCTATGGAAAATTACGCACCCACGGAACCTGAATGGAACGATTACGAAGAACACAATTCAAATTGGGATTATTCCCAAGAATATATCCAAAGTCAACAACCAGAAGACGAGGAAAATTACGTGTCCGAAAATTCTTTAAACATTATAAAAATCAAACTCGAAGAACTCGATGCTCAAAATGAACAAATGAGAGAGTTTGTAAACCGGCAAGCTGAAACTCTATCAAATTACACACCTGTTGATCTGAGGAGACATGTTCAAAAAAATCCCATATCATCGAATTTTGATGAATTCGAGAGCTCCGAAATCACCAACTACCCCGATGATACTTTTTATTCAGTCTTACCAAATTCACAACATATCGACACATTAGCCTCTACAGACAAAATCATCAATCCATCAATGAATGATGAAGAAGAAATAAGGGTGACAAATTGGTACTCTTGGGAAAACGATAACGTTGAAAATTTTAACCCCGAGACCAAACCGAACTTCACCATTCCACAACCTTCCAACCCAATATTCTCTATAGAAGAGTCATCTACCGAAGATGAACTACGAGCTATAATAGATAATGACACCTCGGATTTCACCCAATTGGGTAATAGAGGTGAAAACTTTGATCCCGAGAATAAACGGAAGGAAATATTAGGAATTGTCCACCCTATAGAAATATGTATGTCGGTATATATCGATCCATTTGACCAAGAACCAGAAAAGAGACATATCCATTTACTAAAAGCTACACTTAAAAAAGAATTAAGTAGTGACGATCGGGTGAGTCTAAACTCTAAACCTATTGATATAATATATACCACCCGAGATGCAAATAACTGGCTCACTATTTTAATTCGTGGAACTTATTCCACCGACTTCACTTGTCATCAGCTAAGTGTGGGGAAGTCTAACCCCACTTAATGTTAAATTCGAGGTTCGGGTTAATATATAACTCGTTAATAAAAATACACGATGAGTTAGGGTAAAAGACGCTTTTCCAAATATTAGTAAACAGTTCAGAAAACCAACCGTTTTTGAAAAAAAACATGTGTGATAAAACAACAAAAGGAATGAACGATGAGGCGCGCCATCTATCATTCGACGAGCTTTGTAAGTACAAACTAGGTATTCTTAATCACTTTTCTACACTAATCACCCTCATGAATTTATAATTATAGTCTGATTTCATGCAAATGAGGGCATTGCATGATCTCAAGTGTGGGGAAGGGTTATAAATTCTCTCGGGTTTACACTTAGTTTATTTGCCAAATTTTGTGAAAATTTGAAAAATTTTCAATTAAATGAAGTCAAAATCATGTTTATATATATTTATGAACGATGAAAACTAGGTGTTAATACCGAAATTATCGTTACCTCGAAAAGGACATAAATTGAGAAACAACCCAAAATGCTTAAATTCATTTAAGAATGGAATAAAGGAGAATAAAAAGGCAAAGAAAGAAACTAAGTGTGGGGAGAATATACCAAGTCATTCAATTAAGAACTATCTATCACATGTTTCTGTAAAGTTATTGCAGGTGTTTTGTTTTGGACTAAATTAACTGTTTTACCCGATTTACTGTAATGAGAGATGGATCTACACGATGAATCAATTCCATCATTAAAAGGAAGTAAAGTCTTCCGAAAAAGACACGCGCTTCTTGATTTAGGTCAAGAAGTTGTCGTCCAGACCAGCTGTAGGTTGACGAAAAATCTAGAAAAGTCATTTCTAAAATCAGCAGGAAATCCACGGACCTCAGCATCAAACAGGGTCGCCAAGTGGTCAGATTTATCCTAACCATGAGAAGGATTTATCTCGTACAATGGGGAGGCACCGTGCAAATTAGCTTGATAAGACTAATGAATCAGATCCCCAGAAAGGATAATCTCCTTAAAAGATTAAAAATCAGCTTTTAAGCCTGATATTACTCAATCCTTGAGATTGACCTTAAAGATTGAGAATTACAAACTCATGGAATTCGATGATATCTAAACTCGAGCTTGAACGAGAAAATATTTTGATCAAAAATACAAACCGATTTGTTTTCTGAAAACCCATTTTCAATGCGTTCATTACCATTGAACGTAAAATCCTAGGAATTCACCTAGAATTCATTAGGTCACCTGAACCAAATCGGGTGTCAACCGTAAGAACGGTGGTTGCATAGCATGGTCAGAGACAGGACCTTGTGCCAGACCGAAAAATCATAGGATGATCTTTACTATTGCTCCTACCAAGGATAGTTCTAGCATCCGACACGTTTTTAGACCATGAACAAATGCATGTCATTAGACATTGCCTTAACAGTTTCTTGTTCATCGCTTTCCTTTACAACCGGACGGTAGTTTACCGAAAGGTAATATACGGAACAAGTAAACTGGATGTGTGCTTTCCGATACCAGGATAGCAGTGGATTACACGAACCTAAAAGTTTTAAGCCAAAATATTGATCCACAAATATATTTTGCAACACCAAAGAATGGATTAAATCAGAAAACTTGTCTAGGGTAAAATCTAGAATGAATTTTCAAAAGATCAAATGTTTTCATAAAGATCCAATTTCCTTAATGGATCTAAATTTTTATAGTCATGTGGGACTGTAAACCATATCGTTACTACCATTGTTTATACCGCCGTATCAAAATCACTGATGTACAAAGTGTGAAGAATAAAGAAGTGATTCTAGTGTGTTTTATTTCAAGACTGTATTGCTTGAGGACAAGCAACGTTCAAGTGTGGGGATATTTGATAGTGCTCCAAATGAACATATATTTAGTATCAATATCCCTCCGATATGTAAAGATTTCAGTTGCAATTGTTCCATTTTCATGTAATATTCATTTATATTAAATAAGTGCGAAGACAAAAGGCGAAAACAACGAATTGAAGACGCAAAGGTCCAAAAAGCTCAAAAGTACAAGATACAATTAAAAAGGTTCAATTTATTGATAAGGAACGTCTAAAAATGACAAGAGTACAAGTTACGAAACGCAAAGTACAAAATATCTCAGCGTACGCAAGGACGTTCGAAAATCCGGAACCTGTACATGAACCAACTCTCAACGCTCGACGCAACGGAAAAACAAAAATTACGAGTCTACTATGTATATAAATATAATATAATATATAAATAATTATAAAAATTATTTATATATTATATATATTTAAATAAAAACCGTCGGCAGCCTTGGAACTTGAACTTGTGGGCTGGTTTTGGAACCTCCGCGACTTGCGGAGCTGGAAGGCCAAAATGGCCGCGACTCGAGGAGCAGTGAATTTCAGTTCTGGCTATAAAAGCTCTCGAGTTCTGCATGTAAAATAAAAAATAAAAAATAATAATAATACTCCCTAGTATAATATAAATAAATATATATATATGTATATATAGTATAGATTAGTGTTATATTAGATTAGTTTGGGTTATGTAAAAGTTATTTTTACGGGTTTTTAAAGTCGGAGCTCTGTCCGTGTAACACTACGCGATAAATACTCAATGTAAGTTATGTTCTCCTTTTTAAATTAATGTCTCGTAACTAAGTTATTATTATGCTTATTTGAGCCGAAGTAATCATGATGTTGGGCTAATTACTAAAATTGGGTAATTGGGTTTTGTACCATAACTGGGGTTTGGACAAAAGAACGACACTTGTGGAAATTATACTATGGGCTATTAATGGGCTTTATATTTGTTTAACTAAATGATAGTTTGTTAATGTTAATATAAAGATTTACAATTTGGCGTCCCTATAAATTACCATATACACTCGATCGGACACGATGGGCGGGGTATTTATATGTACGAATAATCGTTCATTTAACCGGACACGGGAATGGATTAATAGCCACTAGAATAATTAAAACAGGGGTGGATTACATTCGAGGGTAATTGGTGTAATTGTTAACAAAGTATTAAAACCTTGGAATACACGCAGTCGTTAACCTGGTGTATTCATTAAACAAAGAATTAAGACCTTGTTACAGTTTAAGTCCCCAATTAGTTGGAATATTTGACTTCGGACATAAGGACTATTTGACGAAGAACCTCGCATTTATAATTATGCCCGTTGGACCATTATGGACAAAACCGTATGGACATCTTGAATAATTCCAGGCCAAAGGACAATTATCCCATTGAACTAAATTAAAATCGATACGCCAATATCATGATTATGGAAGTTTAAATAAGCATAATAATTATTTTATTTTATTTATTTTACGCACTTTAATTTTTGTCATTTATATTTTTGCATTAGACTTTAATTGTGACTTTAAGATATAAAATCGACAAACCGGTCATTAAACGGTAAAACCCCCACTTTTATATATTATTATATATATATTTATATATTTTTGTACAAATATAATTATATAAAAATAAGTGTTTCATAAGCCCGTCTCCCTGTGGAACGAACCGGACTTACTAAAAACTATACTACTCCGCGACTAGGTACACTGCCTATTGTGTTGTAGCAAGGTTTTGGTATATCCATTTTGTAAATATTTAATTAAAACTTGTTAAATTTTGTAGCATTCCGTATTAAAAATATAGTATATTTCGTAACCCCACGCTACGACATCAAGAGACTTTCACGCTAAATTGAATTGTTCATCATTACCTCTAGATGCTAAGTACATGATTGAGTTAGCTAATGGTAAACTAATTAAAGCCGATAAAATTTGCCGTGATTGTAAAATAAATTTAGCCGGAGAAACATTTAAGATTGATTTGATACCCGTAGAATTAGGAAGTTTTGATGTAATAGTCGGCATGGACTGGATGTCCAAAATAGGAGCCGAAGTTGTGTGCGCCAAGAAGGCAATCCGCATTCCTCGTAAGAATAAAACGCCAGTAATGATTTATGGAGAGAAGGGTAACTCAAAGCTAAAACTCATTAGTTATTTGAAAGCTCAAAAGTGCTTGAAGAAAGGGTGCTATGCTATCTTAGCACATGTTAATAAAGTCGAAAAGAAAGAAAAAGAGAAGTGCATCAATGACGTGCCTGTGGCAAGAGATTTTCCTGAAGTATTTCCGGAAGAGTTGCCAGGATTACCTCCATTTAGATCTGTAGAATTTCAAATAGATCTTGTACCAGGAGCTGCACCGGTTGCCCGTGCTCCATATAGACTTGCACCGTCCGAGTTAAAAGAACTTCAGAGTCAGTTAAAAGAATTACTGGATCGTGGATTCATACGACCAAGTACTTCACCGTGGGGAGCTCCAATTTTATTCGTCAAGAAGAAAGACGGATCTTTCCGAATGTGTATAGATTATCGTGAATTAAATAAGTTAACTATCAAGAATCGGTATCCACTACCGAGAATTGACGACTTATTTGATCAACTCCAAGGATCATGTGTGTACTCGAAAATTGACCTAAGATCGGGCTATCATCAATTACGTGTCAAAGAAGAAGATATACCGAAAACTGCTTTTCGGACACGCTACGGTCATTACGAATTTTTGGTTATGCCGTTTGGATTGACGAATGCGCCAGCTGTATTCATGGACCTCATGAATCGAGTTTGTAGTCCATATTTAGATAAGTTTGTTATCGTTTTCATTGATGATATTCTTATCTATTCCAAGAGTGAGCAAGAGCATGAGCAGCATGTAAGGTTGATATTAGAGTTGTTAAGAAAAGAACAGCTATATGCTAAATTTTCTAAATGTGCTTTCTGGTTGAAAGAAGTGCAATTTCTTGGCCACGTTGTTAGTAGCAAAGGAATTCAGGTTGATCCAGCAAAAATTGAAGCCATTGAAAAATGGGAGACTCCTAAGACACCAACGCAGATACGCCAATTTTTGGGTTTAGCCGGTTATTATAGAAGGTTTATTCAAGATTTTTTCCGAATAGCTAAGCCGTTGACAGCATTAACGCAAAAAGGGAAGAAATACGAATGGACCTCGGAGCAGGAGAACGCATTTCAATTACTGAAGAAGAAGTTAACTACGGCGCCTATTTTATCGTTACCTGAAGGGAACGATGATTTTGAAATATATTGTGACGCTTCGCGACAAGGTTTTGGTTGTGTTCTTATGCAACGAAAGAAAGTTATTGCATACGCATCTCGACAATTGAAGATTCACGAGCGGAATTATATGACGCATGATCTAGAACTGGGAGCAGTCGTGTTTGCGTTAAAGATATGGAGACACTACTTATATGGGGTTAGATGCACTGTGTTTACTGATCATAAAAGTCTTCAACATATTTTCGATCAGAAACAGCTGAACATGAGGCAACGTAGGTGGGTCGAGCTGATAAACGACTACGATTGTGAGATTCGCTATCATCCCGGGAAAGCGAATGTAGTGGCTGACGCATTAAGCAGAAAGGAACGAGAACCAATTCGAGTACGAGCGATGAACATAAAAATTCGCATGAATCTCAACTCACAAATCAAAGAAGTTCAACGAGAAGCACTTACTAAAGAAAATATAGGAAATGAAATAATGAAGAAGTATGAGAAGCAACTCGTTATGCGGGAAGATGGAATTCGATATTTTGCAAATCGTATTTGGGTACCGAAGTTGGGTGGATTAAGGAAGTTGATATTGAACGAGGCACATAAGACAAGATATTCGATACATCCTGGAGTTGGAAAGATGTACCAAGATCTTAAGACGCATTATTGGTGGCCTAATTTGAAGACAGACGTTGAAACATATGTTGGGGAATGTTTAACTTGTTCCAAAGTCAAAGCAGAACACCAGAAGCCGTCAGGGTTACTTCAACAACCAGAAATTCCAGAATGGAAATGGGACGGTATTACCATGGATTTCATCACGAAGTTACCAAAGACTGCCTGGGGATACGACACCATTTGGGTAATTGTTGATCGTCTTACTAAATCTGCACATTTCTTGCCTATAAAGGAAACAGATAGAATGGAGAAATTATTACGATTATATATAAAGGAAATAGTTTCAAGGCATGGAATACCTATTTCCATTATATCTGATCGTGATAGTAGATTTACCTCAAAGTTCTGGCAATCACTACAGGAGGCACTAGGAACTCGTTTGGATATGAGTACCGCATATCATCCGCAAACCGACGGGCAGAGTGAAAGAACAATTCAGACTCTTGAAGACATGCTCAGGGCATGTGTGATCGATTTTGGAAACGGATGGGATAAGTATTTACCGTTAGCAGAATTCTCGTATAATAATAGTTATCATGCGAGCATTAAAGCTGCACCATTCGAAGCATTGTATGGAAGGAAGTGTAGATCTCCTATCTGTTGGAATGAAGTAGGAGATCGACATTTAACTGGTCCCGAGATCATACACGAAACGACTGAGAAGATAGTACAAATTAAGGAGAGATTGAAAACAGCCCGTAGTCGCCAAAAGAGCTACGCCGATGTCCGAAGGAAACCATTAGAGTTTCAGATCGGTGACATGGTTATGCTAAAGGTGTCACCTTGGAAAGGTGTAATACGTTTCGGTAAAAGAGGTAAACTGAACCCAAGATATGTAGGCCCGTTCAAGATCATCGAACGCATTGGACCGGTAGCTTATCGACTCGAGTTACCGCAACAACTCGCTGGAGTACATAATACCTTTCACGTCTCGAACCTTAAGAAGTGTCTTGCAAAGGAAGACCTCACCATTCCTCTTGAAGAAATCCATGTCGACGAGAAACTACAATTCATCGAAGAACCAATCGAAATCATGGATCGTGAAGTTAAACGGCTCAAGCAGAGCAACATACCGATCGTTAAGGTTCGTTGGAATGCTCGAAGAGGTCCCGAGTTTACGTGGGAACGGGAGGATCAGATGAAACAAAAGTATCCACACTTGTTTCCCGATGACGCAAAATAGGTACAATTTTAAAATTTCGGGACGAAATTTATTTAACGGGTAGGTACTGTAATGACCCGCACTTTTTCGATCATTCTATATTTATAAGATTAATATTTACATAAATTAAACCTTACCAACATGACAAGCAATCCAAATTGTTGAGACTTATGTCTTCGAAAAGAGTTTTACACAACGTTTGACCGTTCAATTTGACCGATGATATCACGAACTATATAACATACGATAATTATACGTTTATGTATATATATGTATTTATATATATTTAACATGATCTAAGGATGTTTAACATCTCATTGGGTACTAATAACAATGAGTTATAAGTATATTTTGAAACTACTAACTTAAGTTTTCAAAACGATAACTATACGTAACGTTCTTCGACATAAATACTTATAACCTATAATACTTATACATGCATCGTATAGATATGTATTTTATCACTTTTAAAGGGCTTACATACATAAAACAATATAAGTATATTTACAAAAGATAGCTATATTTGAATCCTCGTTCCGTTTTCTCAAAGATTTCTACACGTATATCTAGGGTATATGTACCCGTATCATACGCAGCTTCTAGATGTATTTACTATTGGTATATACCAATAAAAATCTGCTCCTTAGCAGCCTTAAATGATTAAGAAACATGTGAAACCAACCATTTGTCAAGTAGCATGAATTATTTAGCAAGAAAACAAAGTTAGGTAACTTTTTTTTCCTTTATAACCTAAAAACGTTTTTATGCATGCACACCATTTCTTCACCCCATTTTCTCATACTTACACTCCCATTTCTCTCTCAAAATACTCTTAACTTCATACTTGATCATCTCCAAGTATTTTCCCCATCATTTAGCTTCAAAAACATCACTTAATCACCATAAGAAAACCCTTACAAAAACACTTCAAGAATCCTTCCAAGAACACCAACTTACTTCCAATCTTTCATCCACTTCCATCACCCTTTTAGTTCTAGGTTCTTACTCCTCTTTTACAGCAACCTTGTCCAAGGAACTTGAGGTAGTAACTATGTTCATAACCTTATTCGATTCATATATATATATAGCTATCTTATTTTGTGGTATAAAATTTTAACAACAAGAACATAGTTTGAAAGTTTTCAAACTTGTTTGCAAACTAAATAGATCCTTCTAACTTAACTTTTAAAATACTTCAAGACCTGTAATATAACTTAATTACATGCTAATTTAACAAGGTATAACTTGGTTTTTCAAAGAACACCTTAAAAACTGTTTTTACGACGTCGGAGTGCAACCGGGGACTGTTTTGGGTTGGATAATTAAAAACCATCTTAAACTTTGAATTGGAAGTTTATCTTCTGGAAAAATGATTTTTAATATGAATATGATAACACATAAAAATTTCATGATTTAACTCAAAGTATAAGTATTTTTAGAAAAATAATCATTTAAGGTTGTTTACATGATGAAAAATGATTAACTTCATAAGTTTCACTAAAGTTTGACCTATGCCGTGTGATTTTGAATACAAACTAAGGTATTTACAGTTCATAGTCTTAAAGAGGGACTCGATCCAAGGAGATGGCAAGTTGAATCAACGAAAACGGAGTTGTAACGAAGAAACTATGACCGAAACAAAATCGGATATCCAAGACTAGTTTAGCCACGAAAATAATTGGGAAAAATTAAATAAATCACATCTTTTTAAGTTAACATGATATTTTATATATATGTACTTATAATTCAATTTTATATGGTTCAGGATCACCCGTAAACAACACGAGAAGATTAATCATAAGATCCCATGATTGTACGCAACACGTCATTTGACAACACCGGTACTTTATGTACGCAACACGTCATTTGACAACACCGGTACCGTGGGTCAAGATTAATCTCGACCAATACATATACGATGGGGTTTTATTTATTTCGTTGGGGGTTTTATTTATTTCATTGCGGGTATATTAAACATCTAAAAATGAACCATTAAAATTGAATTACTAACAACGAACTGCTAACTACGGACTAAGGAATTATTCAAAGTATTAAAAGTATAACAAGTATATATATGTGACGTTTGTTTAAAAAGAAAAGGTATTGATATATTATATATGGATAGGTTCGTGATATCAACCGGAGACCAAGTCAAATTATATATATATCTTCAAGACGAAAGTGAGTATATAGTCCCACTTTTAAACTCTAAATATTTCGGGATGAGAATACATGTATTTTATGTTTTACGTTATGGACACAAGTAACTGAAAAATATATTCTACGTTGAGTTGTACCACTGGCATACTTCCCTGTAGCTTGGTAACTGTTATTTACAGCGGTATTGTAAACGCGAATCCTGTTGATAGATCTACCGGGCCTGACAACCCCAACCGGACTGGACGACCAGTATTCAACGGTTGCACAGTACTTCGTTTCGTGACTACACTTGGTACGGTGTAGTAAGATTTCATAATAAAGGGAATATGCGACGTGATTAAATGTTAAGTATGGTTACCAAGTGCTCAACCACTTAGAATATTTTTATTAAACTGTTTATATACGAAATCTTGTGGTCTATATATATATATTGCTGCCGGCATTAAACCTATATCTCACCAACTTTATGTTGACCTTTTAAAACATGTCTATTCTCAGGTGATTACTAAAGCTTCCGCTGCATTATGTTGAATTTGAGCAGGATCTTGCGTACGCATATTTGTGTCAAAAATAAAACTGCATACCCGAGGATCTGTGTTGTAAAATATGCTAGAAACCGTGTTGTTATCATTATATGTAAAGTTTGTAAGTCGAAGATTATCGCTAAACGATAATCATTTTTATGTTGTCCAAAGCTTGTAACAAAAATAAGAATCATGGTTTGTAATGTATAATATATGCAGTTTTTCTTTTAAAAATGTCGCATATAGAGGTCAATACCTCGCAATGAAATCATACGTTATTTAACACGTTCTTATGGTTAAGGACGGGTTATGACAACATCCCATACATAGAGATAAAAATCATTCATATGGTGAACACCTGGTAACCGACAATAACAAGATGCATATATAAGAATATCCCCATCATTCCGGGACACCCTTCGGATATGATATAAATTTCGAAGTACTAAAGCATCCGGTACTTTGGATGGGGTTTGTTAGGCCCAATAGATCTATCTTTAGGATTCGCGTCAATTAGGGTGTCTGTTCCCTAATTCTTAGATTACCAGACTTAATAAAAAAAGGGGCATATTCGATTTCGATAATTCAACCATAGAATGTAGTTTCACGTACTTGTGTCTATTTTGTAAATCATTTATAAAACCTGCATGTATTCTCATCCCAAAAATATTCGATTTTAAAAGTGGGACTATAACTCACTTTCACAGATTTTTACTTCGTCGGGAAGTAAGACTTGGCCACTGGTTGATTCACGAACCTATAACAATATATACATATATATCAAAGTATGTTCAAAATATATTTACAACACTTTTAATATATTTTGATGTTTTAAGTTTATTAAGTCAGCTGTCCTCGTTAGTAACCTACAACTAGTTGTCCACAGTTAGATGTACAGAAATAAATCGATAAATATTATCTTGAATCAATCCACGACCCAGTGTATACGTATCTCAGTATTGATCACAACTCAAACTATATATATTTTGGAATCAACCTCAACCCTGTATAGCTAACTCCAACATTCACATATAGAGTGTCTATGGTTATTCCGAAATATATATAGATGTGTCGACATGATAGGTCGAAACATTGTATACGTGTCTATGGTATCTCAATATTACATAATATACAATACAAGTTGATTAAGTTATGGTTGGAATAGATTTGTTACCAATTCTCACGTAGCTAAAATGAGAAAAATTATCCAATCTTGTTTTACCCATAACTTCTTCATTTTAAATCCGTTTTGAGTGAATCAAATTGCTATGGTTTCATATTGAACTCTATTTTATGAATCTAAACAGAAAAGTATAGGTTTATAGTCGGAAAAATAAGTTACAAGTCGTTTTTGTAAAGGTAGTCATTTCAGTCGAAAGAACGACGTCTAGATGACCATTTTAGAAAACATACTTCCACTTTGAGTTTAACCATAATTTTTGGATATAGTTTCATGTTCATAATAAAAATCATTTTCTCAGAATAACAACTTTTAAATCAAAGTTTATCATAGTTTTTACTTAACTAACCCAAAACAGCCCGCGGTGTTACTACGACGGCGTAAATCCGGTTTTACGGTGTTTTTCGTGTTTCCAGGTTTTAAATCATTAAGTTAGCATATAATATAGATATAGAACATGTGTTTAGTTGATTTTAAAAGTCAAGTTAGAAGGATTAACTTTTGTTTGCGAACAAGTTTAGAATTAACTAAACTATGTTCTAGTGATTACAAGTTTAAACCTTCGAATAAGATAGCTTTATATGTATGAATCGAATGATGTTATGAACAACATTACTACCTTAATTTCCTTGGATAAACCTACTGGAAAATAGAAAAATGGATCTAGCTTCAATGGATCCTTGGATGGCTCGAAGTTCTTGAAGCAGAATCATGACACGAAAACTAGTTCAAGTAAGATCATCACTTGAAATAAGATTGTTATAGTTATAGAAATTGAACCAAAGTTTGAATATGATTATTACCTTGCATTAGAATTATAACCTACTGTAAGAAACAAAGATTTCTTGAGGTTGGATGATCACCTTACAAGATTGGAAGTGAGCTAGCAAACTTGAAAGTATTCTTGATTTTATGAAACTAGAACTTTTGGAATTTATGAAGAACACTTAGAACTTGAAGATAGAACTTGAGAGAGATCAATTAGATGAATAAAATTGAAGAATGAAAGTGTTTGTAGGTGTTTTTGGTCGTTGGTGTATGGATTATATATAAAGGATATGTAATTTTGTTTTCATGTAAATAAGTCATGAATGATTACTCATATTTTTGTAATTTTATGAGATATTTCATGCTAGTTGCCAAATGATGGTTCCCACATGTGTTAGGTGACTCACATGGGCTGCTAAGAGTTGATCATTGGAGTGTATATACCAATAGTACATACATCTAAAAGCTGTGTATTGTACGAGTACGAATACGGGTGCATACGAGTAGAATTGTTGATGAAACTGAACGAGGATGTAATTGTAAGCATTTTTGTTAAGTAGAAGTATTTTGATAAGTGTATTGAAGTATTTCAAAAGTGTATAAATACATATTAAAACACTACATGTATATACATTTTAACTGAGTCGTTAAGTCATCGTTAGTCGTTACATGTAAGTGTTGTTTTGAAACCTTTAGGTTAACGATCTTGTTAAATGTTGTTAACCCAATGTTTATAATATCAAATGAGATTTTAAATTATTATATTATCATGATATTATCATGTATGAATATCTCTTAATATGATATATATACATTAAATGTCTTTACAACGATAATCGTTACATATATGTCTCGTTTAAAAATCATTAAGTTAGTAGTCTTATTTTTACATATGTAGTTCATTGTTAATATACTTTATGATATGTTTTCTTATCATAGTATCATGTTAACTATATATATATATCCATATATATGTCATCATATAGTTTTTACAAGTTTTAACGTTCGTGAATCACCGATCAACTTGGGTGGTCAATTGTCTATATGAAACATATTTCAATTAATCAAGTCTTAACAAGTTTGATTGCTTAACATGTTGGAAACATTTAATCATGTAAATATCAATCTCAATTAATATATATAAACATGGAAAAGTTCGGGTCACTACAGTACCTACCCGTTAAATAAATTTCGTCCCGAAATTTTAAGCTGTTGAAGGTGTTGACGAATCTTCTGGAAATAGATGCGGGTATTTCTTCTTCATCTGATCTTCACGCTCCCAGGTGAACTCGGGTCCTCTACGAGCATTCCATCGAACCTTAACAATTGGTATCTTGTTTTGCTTAAGTCTTTTAACCTCACGATCCATTATTTCGACGGGTTCTTCGATGAATTGAAGTTTTTCGTTGATTTGGATTTCATCTAACGGAATAGTGAGATCTTCTTTAGCAAAACATTTCTTTAAATTCGAGACGTGGAAAGTGTTATGTACAGCCGCGAGTTGTTGAGGTAACTCTAGTCGGTAAGCTACTGGTCCGACACGATCAATAATCTTGAATGGTCCAATATACCTTGGATTTAATTTCCCTCGTTTACCAAATCGAACAACGCCTTTCCAAGGTGCAACTTTAAGCATGACCATCTCTCCAATTTCAAATTCTATATCTTTTCTTTTAATGTCAGCGTAGCTCTTTTGTCGACTTTGGGCGGTTTTCAACCGTTGTTGAATTTGGATGATCTTCTCGGTAGTTTCTTGTATAATCTCCGGACCCGTAATCTGTCTATCCCCCACTTCACTCCAACAAATCGGAGACCTGCACTTTCTACCATAAAGTGCTTCAAACGGCGCCATCTCAATGCTTGAATGGTAGCTGTTGTTGTAGGAAAATTCTGCTAATGGTAGATGTCGATCCCAACTGTTTCCAAAATCAATAACACATGCTCGTAGCATGTCTTCAAGCGTTTGTATCGTCCTTTCGCTCTGCCCATCAGTTTGTGGATGATAGGCAGTACTCATGTCTAGACGAGTTCCTAATGCTTGCTGTAATGTCTGCCAGAATCTTGAAATAAATCTGCCATCCCTATCAGAGATAATAGAGATTGGTATTCCATGTCTGGAGACGACTTCCTTCAAATACAGTCGTGCTAACTTCTCCATCTTGTCATCTTCTCTTATTGGTAGGAAGTGTGCTGATTTGGTGAGACGATCAACTATTACCCAAATAGTATCAAAACCACTTGCAGTCCTTGGCAATTTAGTGATGAAATCCATGGTAATGTTTTCCCATTTCCATTCCGGGATTTCGGGTTGTTGAAGTAGACCTGATGGTTTCTGATGCTCAGCTTTGACCTTAGAACACGTCAAACATTCTCCTACGTATTTAGCAACATCGGCTTTCATACCCGGCCACCAAAAATGTTTCTTGAGATCCTTGTACATCTTCCCCGTTCCAGGATGTATTGAGTATCTGGTTTTATGAGCTTCTCTAAGTACCATTTCTCTCATATCTCCAAATTTTGGTACCCAAATCCTTTCAGCCCTATACCGGGTTCCGTCTTCCCGAATATTAAGATGCTTCTCCGATCCTTTGGGTATTTCATCCTTTAAATTTCCCTCTTTTAAAACTCCTTGTTGCGCCTCCTTTATTTGAGTAGTAATGTTATTATGAATCATTATATTCATAGATTTTACTCGAATGGGTTCTCTGTCCTTCCTGCTCAACGCATCGGCTACCACATTTGCCTTCCCCGGGTGGTAACGAATCTCAAAGTCGTAATCATTCAATAATTCAATCCACCTACGCTGCCTCATATTCAGTTGTTTCTGATTAAATATGTGTTGAAGACTTTTGTGGTCAGTATATATAATACTTTTGACCCCATATAAGTAGTGCCTCCAAGTCTTTAATGCAAAAACAACCGCGCCTAATTCCAGATCATGCGTCGTATAATTTTGTTCGTGAATCTTCAATTGTCTAGACGCATAAGCAATCACCTTCGTTCGTTGCATTAATACACAACCGAGACCTTGCTTTGATGCGTCACAATAAATCACAAAATCATCATTCCCTTCAGGCAATGACAATATAGGTGCCGTAGTTAGCTTTTTCTTCAATAACTGAAACGCTTTCTCTTGTTCATCATTCCATTCAAATTTCTTCCCTTTATGCGTTAATGCAGTCAAGGGTTTTGCTATTCTGGAAAAGTCTTGGATGAACCTTCTGTAGTAACCAGCTAGTCCTAAAAACTGGCGTATGTGTTTCGGAGTTTTCGGGGTTTCCCACTTTTCAACAGTTTCTATCTTTGCCGGATCCACCTTAATACCTTCTTTGTTCACTATGTGACCGAGGAATTGAACTTCTTCCAACCAAAATGCACACTTTGAAAACTTAGCGTACAATTCTTCCTTCCTCAATACTTCTAGCACTTTTCTCAAATGTTCTTCGTGCTCTTGATCATTCTTTGAGTAAATAAGTATGTCATCGATGAAAACAATGACAAACTTGTCAAGATATGGCCCACACACTCGGTTCATAAGGTCCATGAACACAGCTGGTGCATTAGTTAAACCAAACGGCATGACCATAAACTCGTAATGACCGTAACGTGTTCTGAAAGCAGTCTTTGGAATATCATCTTCTTTCACCCGCATTTGATGATACCCGGAACGTAAGTCAATCTTTGAATAAACAGACGAGCCTTGTAGTTGATCAAATAAGTCGTCGATTCTCGGTAGTGGGTAGCGGTTCTTGATGGTAAGTTTGTTCAACTCTCGGTAGTCGATACACAACCTGAATGTACCATCTTTCTTCTTGACAAACAAAACAGGAGCTCCCCACGGTGATGTGCTTGGTCGAATGAAACCACGTTCCAATAGTTCTTGCAGTTGGCTTTGCAGTTCTTTCATCTCGCTGGGTGCGAGTCTATAAGGAGCACGAGCTATTGGTGCAGCTCCTGGTACAAGATCTATTTGAAATTCAACAGATCGATGTGGAGGTAGTCCCGGTAATTCTTTCGGAAATACATCGGGAAATTCTTTTACGACGGGAACATCATTGATGCTCTTTTCTTCAGTTTGTACTTTCTCGACGTGTGCTAGAACAGCATAGCAACCTTTTCTTATTAGTTTTTGTGCCTTCAAATTACTAATAAGATGTAGCTTCGTGTTGCCCTTTTCTCCGTACACCATTAAGGGTTTTCCTTTTTCTCGTATAATGCGAATTGCATTTTTGTAACAAACGATCTCTGCTTTCACTTCTTTCAACCAGTCCATACCGATTATCACATCAAAACTCCCTAACTCTACTGGTATCAAATCAATCTTAAATGTTTCGCTAACCAGTTTAATTTCTCGATTCCGACATATATTATCTGCTGAAATTAATTTACCATTTGCTAATTCGAGTAAAAATTTACTATCCAAAGGCGTCAATGGACAACTTAATTTAGCACAAAAATCTCTACTCATATAGCTTCTATCCGCACCCGAATCAAATAAAACGTAAGCAGATTTATTGTCAATAAGAAACGTACCCGTAACAAGCTCCGGGTCTTCCTGTGCCTCTGCCGCATTAATATTGAAAACTCTTCCGCGGCCTTGTCCATTTGTGTTCTCCTGGTTCGGGCAATTTCTAATAATGTGGCCCGTTTTTCACATTTATTACAAACTACATTGGCATAACTTGCTTCGACACTACTTGCTCCGCCATTACTCGTTCCGACACCATTTGTTCCTTTCATTCTGTTAACCCCTGGTCCGTAGACCTCACACTTCGCCGCGCTATGACCATTTCTTTTACACTTGTTGCAAAATTTGGTGCAGAACCCCGAGTGATACTTTTCACACCTTTGGCATAGCTGCTTCTGATTGTTGTTGTTGTTGCGGTTGTTATTGTTGTTGGGATGATTGTTGTAGTTGCTGTTGTTGTTGTTGTTGTTGTTGTTGTTGTTGTTGGGCCGTTTGCTGTAGTTGCGATTGATGTTGCGATTGTTGGGATAATTATTGCGATTATTATTGTAATTGTTGTTGTTGTTGTATCGGTGATTCTTATTACCGTTTTCCTCCCACTTTCTTTTGACTTGCTTCACATTGGCCTCTTCAGCCGTCTGTTCTTTAATTCTTTCCTCAATCTGGTTCACTAGTTTGTGAGCCATTCTACATGCCTGTTGTATGGAGGCGGGCTCGTGTGAACTTATATCTTCTTGGATTCTTTCCGGTAATCCTTTCACAAACGCGTCGATCTTCTCTTCCTCATCTTCGAACGCTCCCGGACACAATAGGCACAATTCTGTGAATCGTCTTTCGTACGTGGTAATATCAAATCCTTGGGTTCGTAACCCTCTAAGTTCTGTCTTGAGCTTATTGACCTCGGTTCTGGGACGGTACTTCTCGTTCATCAAGTGCTTGAATGCTGACCACGGTAGTGCGTACGCATCGTCTTGTCCCACTTGCTCTAGATAGGTATTCCACCATGTTAACGCAGAACCTGTGAAGGTATGCGTAGCGTACTTCACTTTGTCCTGTTCAGTACACTTACTTATGGCAAACACCGATTCGACCTTCTCGGTCCACCGTTTCAATCCGATCGGTCCTTCGGTTCCATCAAATTCCAAAGGTTTGCAGGCAGTGAATTCTTTGTAGGTGCATCCTACACGATTTTCTGTACTGCTAGATCCAAGGTTATTGTTGGTATGTAGCGCAGCCTGCACCGCGGCTATGTTTGAAGCTAGAAAAGTACGGAATTCCTCTTCATTCATATTCACGGTGTGTCGAGTAATCGGTGCCATTTCCTTCAAAATAGTCAAATGGAACAAGTTAATCATACAGAATATTAAGAGTAGTTAATAGTATTTCGTAGCATAATATGAACTCATTTATAAAAGCTTTTTCTTCATATTAGCATTTTATAAGTTTAAATTCGGGTAGTACCTACCCATTAAGTTCATACTTAGTAGCTAATATACAATTCAACTACTACAATTCTATATGAAAAACTGATTGTAATAATATTTCACGTTCAAACTTTTATACAATATTTTACAAACTTACAATACCGCTTATTTTACATAAAGCATGAAATATAGCACACAATAACTTTGATACAAGATAGTTGTGAAGATAATTCTAGCTAGTACACAAGTCGTTCAGCAAAGGCAATAAAGACACGTAATTCATACGTCCAGAAACAAGTCATGCATTCTGGTTTTACTAGGACTACTTCCCATCCTTGGTCTTGTGGAACATAACCGTTATGGCCGTTGATAAGACAGCGTGTTGTAACGTCGTCAAAGGGACGAGGGTTACGTAATGACCAACAGTCTCGTAATAACCTAAAAACCTCATTTCTTATCCCAATTACCGACTCCGTTACTTGTGGGAACGTTTTGTTTAATAGTTGTAGCCCGATGTTCTTGTTCTTACTTTGGTGAGAAGCGAACATTACTAACCCGTAAGCATAACATGCTTCTTTATGTTGCATGTTAGCCGCTTTTTCTAAATCACGAAGTCCTATATTCGGATATACTGAGTCAAAATAATTTCTTAACCCGTTGCGTAAAATAGCATTTGGGTTCCCCGCAATATATGCGTCAAAGTAAACACATCGTAACTTATGGATTTCCCAATGTGATATCCCCCATCTTCCGAACGAAAGCCTTTTATAAACCAAGGCATTCTTGGAACGTTCTTCGAATGTCTTACAAACTGATCTCGCCTTAAATAGTTGTGCCGAGGAATTCTGACTGACTCTAGACAAGATTTCATCAATCATGTCTCCGGGTAGGTCTCTTAAAATATTGGGTTGTCTATCCATTTTGTGTTTTTATACTGTAAAATAGACAAGAGTTAGATTCATAAAAAAATACTTATTAATACAAGCAATTTTTACATATATCATAAAGCGTAAGCACACTATATTACTTATATTACACCACACGAATACAACTATCTTATTCCGACTCGCTTGTTTCTTCTTCTTCGGTTTTGGTTCGTTTTACCAAGTTTCTAGGGATATATGATGTTCCCCTAATACGAGCCGTCGTTGTCCACATTGGTTTAGAAAAACCTGGTGGTTTAGAGGTTCCCGGGTCATTGTTACAACTTAAGGACTTCGGGGGTTGACGATACATATAAAGTTCATCGGGGTTGGAATTAGATTTCTCTATTTTTATGCCCTTTCCCTTATTATTTTCTTTTGCCTTTTTAAATTCAGTTGGGGTAATTTCTATAACATCATCGGAATTCTCGTCGGAATCCGATTCATCGGAGAATTGGTAATCCTCCCAATATTTTGCTTCCTTGGTGGAAACACCATTGACCATAATTAACCTTGGTCGGTTGGTTGAGGATTCTCTTTTACTTAACCATTTTATTATTTCCCCCACCGGTTCTATTTCTTCTTCCGGTTCCGATTCTTCTTCCGGTTCTAATTCTTCTTCCGGTTCCGACTCTTCTTCCGGTTCCTCTTCGGGAACTTGTGAATCAGTCCACGAATCATTCCAATTTACATTTGACTCTTCATTATTATTAGGTGAGTCAATGGGACTTGTTCTAGAGGTAGACATCTATCACATAATATCAAACACGTTAAGAGATTAATATATCACATAATATTCATATGTTAAAAATATATAGTTTCCAACAAAAATGTTAAGCAATCATTTTTAAAGAAAACACGGTCGAAGTCCAGACTCACTAATGCATCCTAACAAACTCGATAAGACACACTAATGCAAATTTTTTGGTTCTCTAAGACCAACGCTCGGATACCAACTGAAATGTCCCGTTCTTATTGATTAAAAACGTTCCATATTAATTGATTTCGTTGCGAGGTTTTGACCTCTATATGAGACGTTTTTCAAAGACTGCATTCATTTTAAAACAAACCATAACCTTTATTTCATCAATAAAGGTTTAAAAAGCTTTACGTAGATTATCAAATAATGATAATCTAAAATATCCTGTTTACACACGACCATTACATAATGGTTTACAATACAAATATGTTACAACAAAATAAGTTTCTTGAATGCAGTTTTTACACAATATCATACAAGCATGGACTCCAAATCTCGTCCTTATTTAAGTATGCGACAGCGGAAGCTCTTAATAATCACCTGAGAATAAACATGCTTAAAACGTCAACAAAAATGTTGGTGAGTTATAGGTTTAACCTATATATATCAAATCGTAACAATAGACCACAAGATTTCATATTTCAATACACATCCCATACATAGAGATAAAAATCATTCATATATAAGAATATCCCCATCATTCCGGGACACCCTTCGGATATGATATAAATTTCGAAGTACTAAAGCATCCGGTACTTTGGATGGGGTTTGTTAGGCCCAATAGATCTATCTTTAGGATTCGCGTCAATTAGGGTGTCTGTTCCCTAATTCTTAGATTACCAGACTTAATAAAAAAAGGGGCATATTCGATTTCGATAATTCAACCATAGAATGTAGTTTCACGTACTTGTGTCTATTTTGTAAATCATTTATAAAACCTGCATGTATTCTCATCCCAAAAATATTCGATTTTAAAAGTGGGACTATAACTCACTTTCACAGATTTTTACTTCGTCGGGAAGTAAGACTTGGCCACTGGTTGATTCACGAACCTATAACAATATATACATATATATCAAAGTATGTTCAAAATATATTTACAACACTTTTAATATATTTTGATGTTTTAAGTTTATTAAGTCAGCTGTCCTCGTTAGTAACCTACAACTAGTTGTCCACAGTTAGATGTACAGAAATAAATCAATAAATATTATCTTGAATCAATCCACAACCCAGTGTATACGTATCTCAGTATTGATCACAACTCAAACTATATATATTTTGGAATCAACCTCAACCCTGTATAGCTAACTCCAACATTCACATATAGAGTGTCTATGGTTGTTCCGAAATATATATAGATGTGTCGACATGATAGGTCGAAACATTGTATACGTGTCTATGGTATCTCAAGATTACATAATATACAATACAAGTTGATTAAGTTATGGTTGGAATAGATTTGTTACCAATTTTCACGTAGCTAAAATGAGAAAAATTATCCAATCTTGTTTTACCCATAACTTCTTCATTTTAAATCCGTTTTGAGTGAATCAAATTGCTATGGTTTCATATTGAACTCTATTTTATGAATCTAAACAGAAAAGTATAGGTTTATAGTCGGAAAAATAAGTTACAAGTCGTTTTTGTAAAGGTAGTCATTTCAGTCGAAAGAACGACGTCTAGATGACCATTTTAGAAAACATACTTCCACTTTGAGTTTAACCATAATTTTTGGATATAGTTTCATGTTCATAATAAAAATCATTTTCTCAGAATAACAACTTTTAAATCAAAGTTTATCATAGTTTTTACTTAACTAACCCAAAACAGCCCGCGGTGTTACTACGACGGCGTAAATCCGGTTTTACGGTGTTTTTCGTGTTTCCAGGTTTTAAATCATTAAGTTAGCATATCATATAGATATAGAACATGTGTTTAGTTGATTTTAAAAGTCAAGTTAGAAGGATTAACTTTTGTTTGCGAACAAGTTTAGAATTAACTAAACTATGTTCTAGTGATTACAAGTTTAAACCTTCGAATAAGATAGCTTTATATGTATGAATCGAATGATGTTATGAACAACATTACTACCTTAATTTCCTTGGATAAACCTACTGGAAAATTGAAAAATGGATCTAGCTTCAATGGATCCTTGGATGGCTCGAAGTTCTTGAAGCAGAATCATGACACGAAAACAAGTTCAAGTAAGATCATCACTTGAAATAAGATTGTTATAGTTATAGAAATTGAACAAAAGTTTGAATATGATTATTACCTTGTATTAGAATGATAACCTACTGTAAGAAACAAAGATTTCTTGAGGTTGGATGATCACCTTACAAGATTGGAAGTGAGCTAGCAAACTTGAAAGTATTCTTGATTTTATGAAACTAGAACTTTTGGAATTTATGAAGAACACTTAGAACTTGAAGATAGAACTTGAGAGAGATCAATTAGATGAAGAAAATTGAAGAATGAAAGTGTTTGTAGGTGTTTTTGGTCATTGGTGTATGGATTAGATATAAAGGATATGTAATTTTGTTTTCATGTAAATAAGTCATGAATGATTACTCATATTTTTGTAATTTTATGAGATATTTCATGCTAGTTGCCAAATGATGGTTCCCACATATGTTAGGTGACTCACATGGGCTGCTAAGAGTTGATCATTGGAGTGTATATACCAATAGTACATACATCTAAAAGCTGTGTATTGTACGAGTACGAATACGGGTGCATACGAGTAGAATTGTTGATGAAACTGAACGAGGATGTAATTGTAAGCATTTTTGTTAAGTAGAAGTATTTTGATAAGTGTATTGAAGTCTTTCAAAAGTGTATAAATACATATTAAAACACTACATGTATATACATTTTAACTGAGTCGTTAAGTCATCGTTAGTCGTTACATGTAAGTGTTGTTTTGAAACCTTTAGGTTAACGATCTTGTTAAATGTTGTTAACCCAATGTTTATAATATCAAATGAGATTTTAAATTATTATATTATCATGATATTATCATGTATGAATATCTCTTAATATGATATATATACATTAAATGTCTTTACAACGATAATCGTTACATATATGTCTCGTTTAAAAATCATTAAGTTAGTAGTCTTGTTTTTACATATGTAGTTCATTGTTAATATACTTTATGATATGTTTTCTTATCATAGTATCATGTTAACTATATATATATATCCATATATATGTCATCATATAGTTTTTACAAGTTTTAACGTTCGTGAATCACCGATCAACTTGGGTGGTCAATTGTCTATATGAAACATATTTCAATTAATCAAGTCTTAACAAGTTTGATTGCTTAACATGTTGGAAACATTTAATCATGTAAATATCAATCTCAATTAATATATATAAACATGGAAAAGTTCGGGTCACTACAACCATCAGCAACATCAACAGTACCACCACCAACCAGCAACAGCAACATCCGCATCTCACACCTCAAATTCACAATCTGTCCCACGAACATCAACATCATACGCACCATAGATACCAAGGAGTACCAACAACAATAATCGATAAAGTATTGATCCATAACTTCATTAAAATTCTGTGAAGAATATGTGATTCCTAAAAGTTAATGATGAAGTATTGACCCATAACTTCATTAATATTCTGTGAAGAATATGTAGTTCCTAATAGTCTTAGAGATTACTTATTCTAGCTCAAACCGAAATTCATATGAGTTTAATATCATATTAACTCATTAAATCTATGATTACATCTGAAAAATATATATATGTATATATGTTTTCATAAAGATTGTAATTAAAAATTCTTTTGTACAAACTGTTAATGGTGAAAATATTTTAACGGGTAGGTAATACCTGAGGAATATTTAGATTTCACATTAATAAGTTATACTGTACATTCTTTTCAATCTGATTCAACGGTCAATTACTATCCTACTTACATTCACCGATATATGTGACGACCCCGTCAAAACACTTAACGGATTCGTCAGTTGGTCCCACAGCTTGATCGGACTTAAATGAATTAAATAAACAAAGTTGCATTCTTTTATTTCAAAAGTTTCCCAAAAAGGAAACAAACGAAAATATGTAGTTTTAAACAACTAACCATAGTAATAAACCAAAAGTTGACACAAAACCTTGCCAATAAACCCACAAGTTTAAATTATCCAAAAATAGAATGCAAGCTTAAGTTTCATAAAATGTTTCATAAAATCTGCCCAAATGCATGCAGACTCTTCTAAACACAGCGGAAGCATCACAAAACTCAAGTACCTGTGAAAACATGCAAGTAAACTGTCAACACAAAGGTTGAGTGAATTATAGGTTTAAATAAATAAGTAAACTTTAGACCACAAGATTTAAAAATATTAGAAAACATTAAACATTATTCCATTATCAATGAGTCACCTGGTAACCACTTAACCCTTTATTTACCCTTGCCAAACACAATAAAAATATACACTTGGACAGTGTATCTACAACAAATTACGAAGTACTAAACATTCTGATTATAAATTGCTAGCGCGACTAGCTCGAAATGGGGTTGTCAAACCCGATAGATCTATCCGTAGGATTCGCGTTCACCGGTAGAAACCAATGATTACAGTTACCAGACTAGGGAATATTTTTGTCCAACTCACAATGAATAATTAAATTTAACTGTTACTTGTGTCTAAACGTAAATGAAAATGCATGTAATCACATCCCAAAAATATACTTTGAAAAGTATGTAAAAACGGGACTATAACTCACCTTAAAAGCAACTGAAAAAACCACACAAACAAGCGAACAGCAAATAGAATAAAGTGATCAGGAATGATCACAACGCCGACCTATAAATAAAGCAGGTCGATATAAATAACTAACTTAGGTCAAGTCTTAGTATGATAGCTATTGTACATGTTGCAAGTAGACATAGAACAATACTCGACAAGCATCGGTTTGACTAGAACAGCGTACGGACACATACTTTCTATTTATAGAAAGTTTCTATTTTTAGCAGGTTTCCATTTTTGGAAAGTTTCTATTTTTGGAAAGTTTCCAAATTTAGAAAGTTCTATTTTTAGAAAGTTTTTAAGTTAGGAAAGTTTCCTTATTTAGAAAGTCAACAAAAGTCAACTGAAAGCCAAAGTCAACCGAAAGTCAACTCAAAAGTCAAACTTGATCAAACATAGTCAACGTTAATTTGAAAAGTGTAAGTTATAATAATAACATAAGTTATAATGTTTATTAAAGTTAAAAGTGTATAATTATGTCATAACATAAGTTTAATTAAATAAAATGAATTATTAAAGTTAATATAAGTTGAAATGATATAATTAATATAACATAAGTATTTAATTAATTAATTAAATATTAGGCATAATATAAATATTATTAATTAATAATAAATTTTAAATCATATCATAAGTATTATTAATTAATAATGAATTATTAATCATATCATAAGTTTCTAAATATAATTATTAAATCATAAGTATTTAATAATTAAATCATAATTAAATAATAATTAAGTCTTATAATAATTAAATAATTATTTAATCTTCATTATAGGTCTTATAATAATATTCTTATAAAATAAATTTAATACTTATCATAAGTATTTTCCATTAATAATAAAAGTGTCATTAATCATAAGTTAAATTAAAATGTTAATTAAATCATAAATAATAATTAAATGATATAATAAATATTTATATCATAAGTCTATAATAATAATAATTACCTCCTTTATCATAAGTAATTAATTAATAATGAAATTCATTATTTTTATCATAAGTTTTAGAATTAATCATAAGTTTTAATTCAAAAGTTCATCGGGTCGTATTTTGAGCCCCGGGTGTCGATTTCTGGCGAGCCTTATATGCATCTCCGCCTATTCAAACCACCCGACACAATGGTGCACTCAAGAACACACCAATAACAGTCCATAAGTCATGGTAATCAGCCATGACACCACTTGGACCTTCAATTTACTCAAAACCGTGTTTTAGTCGTAACGGGTGAACCGTGGCTCGGATTTAGGTGACCCGAACATGAAAGTTCGTCCCACCATCAGTCCTAACACACTAACACACCCTAAAGACACCAAGGAAGGTCACCAAGTCGGACCAAACCTGTTTCATGTCAATCCACATTTCAATTTTAACAAAATAGTAATTTGATCATAACTAGGGCTCCGGGAATCGAAACGACATGATTCCGGAGTCTAAAATTAATGTCTTGATGAGAGGAACTCATCTAGATAGTTTATTTTAACTTTTATATCAGTCACAAACCCAGAATACACAGAATAGCTGCTATCCAGAATTTTATAAACCGAAAACATGCAATTATGAGTACATCTATGCATACAAACACCATTACAATAATCCACAAACATCATACTACTAAATAAACATCAAAATACAGAAAATAATTGAAAAATTGAAAGTTCTAGGGTTAGGGTTTATACCCTAATCGAGAAACGTTTGATGTTATCGCGTAGAGAACGGAACGAGGAACGCGTTGGTGTTAATTAATTGATGATCCAAGCAAGCTTTTTGTTGAAGAATGATGATGATGGTGGTGAGCTAGGCAACGACCAAAGGAGAGGGGAGAGGGAGAGGAGAGCAAAAATAGAAGATTAGGTTTTGATAAATATTGGAATTGAAATAATGAACCAAAAATAAAAATCAAGGGAGTATTACTCCCTCCCCTTGGAGTTTCGGCCGAATGAGGGGTGGGGTGGGCCCCACTTGGCCCATCTCACTTAATTGTTAAGTTACTTATGGCCCGAAAGCCCGAACGAGTCCCGAAACGCGAAAACGCACTTACGCGATTAAAAATTCGGAAAGATAACAAACGCTCGACGAAAAATAAATATAAATACACTATATAATAATATGATCTTAAAATATCATATTTAAAATATTTAGGATTTAAAAATCCCGAAAACGCGTCCGTTGGTTTTAAAACCGAAAAGATTCGCCGAATGAAAATCCGCGAGACGTAGAAACGTAAAAATTAAAATATGAATACAAATATTCACATAACACATAATAATTAATATATATATATATATATTATTACAAATAATAATATAGGTCATAGAAATGACGTGGCACACTAACAGTTAACGGTCGTTAAATAATTAACTGAAAAAGATAACGGAAAAAGTAGGGTCGTGACAGTACCTTCCCGTTACGGAAATTTCGTCCCGAAATTTAAGCAGGCGCAGGGGTTGACTCGGCATCTGAGAACAAATGCGGGTATTTCTGCTTCATCTGGTCTTCACGCTCTCAAGTGAACTCGGGACCGCGTCTAGCGTTCCATCTGACCCGAACAATAGGAATTCTGCTCTGTTTAAGAGACTTAACCTCTCGGTCTATGATTTCAACAGGCTCCTCAATAAAATGCAATTGCTTATCAACTTGAAGTTCCTCCAAAGGAATAGTCTGATCAAATTCAGCCAAGCACTTCTTTAAATTCAAAATATGGAAAACATCGTGAACAGCACTGAGTTCTTGTGGAAATTTCAAACGATAAGCCACCGGTCCAACTCTTTCAATGATCTCAAAAGGTCCCACGAAATGAGGACTTAACTTCCCTCTTTTACCAAAACGGATTACGCCCTTCCAAGGCGAAACTTTTAACATAACACGATCACCAACTTGAAATTCAACATCTTTCCTTCCCTTATCGGCATAACTCTTTTGCTGACTTCTAGCAGTTCTCAACCTTTCTTTAATTTGTACAATCTTCTCAGTAGTCTCGTGAATAATCTCTGGACCTGTAAGTTGAGCATCCCCAACCTCATTCCAACAAATAGGAGACCTACATTTCCTACCGTACAAAGCTTCAAACGGTGCGGCTTTAATACTTGCGTGGTAACAGTTGTTATAAGAAAACTCAGCTAGCGGCAAATATTTATCCCACCCATTTCCAAAATCAATGACGCACGCTCGCAACATGTCTTCTAATGTCTGAATGGTCCTTTCACTTTGACCATCCGTTTGAGGATGATAAGCGGTGCTCATATCCAACCTAGTACCCAAGGCTTCCTGTAAAGATCGCCAAAACCTCGACACAAATCGACTGTCTCGGTCGGAAATAATGGAAACAGGAACACCATGCCTAGAAACAATCTCTTTCAAATACAAACGGGTGAGTTTCTTCATCGAATCCGTTTTCCTAATTGGCAAAAAGTGAGCCGACTTAGTGAGTCGATCTACAATCACCCAAATCACATCATAGCTACCCGAAACTCTTGGTAACTTAGTAATAAAATCCATAGTGATACCTTCCCACTTCCACTCGAGAATTTCTGGTTGCACTAAAAGTCCAGACGGGTTTTGATGTTCAGCTTTGACCTTAGCACAGGTCAAACACTTAGTCACATACTTAGCTACATCACCTTTCAAATTATGCCACCAATATAGCTTCTTAAGATCCTGATACATCTTTCCTGAACCAGGATGAATAGAGTATCTAGACTTATGAGCCTCATCCAAAACGAGTTATCGAAGACCTCCAAATTTCGGAACCCATAGACGTCCCGCAAAATACCTAGTACCATCAGCTCGTACTTCAAACTTCTTAGCTACCTTTTCTACATTCTCCTTCACGAAATTCTCCGCCTTTAAGGCTTCTAGTTGTGCCTCAAGAATCTGCCTTGCGAGGTTTGATCTAACTGTCATATTCAAGGCCCTAACCCTGCGAGGTTAAGTGTAACGACCCGGAAATTTCCGACCAAATTTAAACTCTAATCTCTATATGGTTCCGACACGATAAGCAAAAACCCTAAAGTTGACCCGCATTTTTTTTCGATCGTTCTATACTTATAAGATTAATATTTACATAAATTAAAACTTACCAACATGATAAGTAATCCAAATTGTCGAGATTTATATTTCCGAAAAGAGTTTTACACAACGTTTGACCGTCTAGTTTGACCGACGATATCACGAACTATACAATATATGATAATTATACGTTTGCGTATATATATGTATATATACATATTTAACATGATTAATGAATGTTTTAATATCTCATTTTGTATTAATAACAATAAGTTACAAGTATATTTTGAAACTACTAACTTAAGTTTTCAAAACGATAACTATACGTAACGTTATTTGACATAAATACTTAAGACTTATAATGTTATACATATATTGTATAAGTAATGTATTTAATCACTTTTAAAGACTTAAATACATAAAACCATATAAGTGTATTCACAAAAGATAGCTATATTTGAATCCTCATTCCATTTTTCACAAAATTTCTATACGTATATTTAGAGTATTTGTACTCGTATCATACCTAGCTCCTATACGTATTTACTAATAGTAAATACACATCAAAATCACCACCTAACCAGCCATTATTCATGCCCTTAGAGCTAGGTAATTACTTTTGAATCATTGCAAGACTAATTACAAAAATACAAACTAGAATTTTGTCATGTTATCCTTAAAGATCACATTTTTAGGAGTATATATGTATCATCATTTTTGATTCATTTTTACTTCAATCTCTTAACTAAAAACACACACTCTTTCTTACTCTCTAAACTCCATAACAACCCAGCAAAATTCCATAAAGATCTAGCTTCAAAAACCTTACATAAACACCATAAGAAAACCATACAAAAACACTTCAAGAAAACCTTCCAAGAACACCAACTTACTTCCAATCTTTCATCCACTTCTATCACCCTTTTGATTCTAGCTTCTTACTCCTCTTTTACAGCAAACTTATCCAAGGAACTTGAGGTAGAATCTATGTTCATAACCTTGTTCGATTCATATATATATAGCTATCTTATTTTGTGGTACAAAAGTTTAACAACAAGAACATAGTTTGAATGTTTTCAAACTTGTTTGCAAACTAAATAGATCCTTCTAACTTAACTTTTAAAATACTTCAAGACCTGTAATATAACTTATGTATATGCTAATTTAACAAGGTAAAACTTGGTTTTTCAAAGTATAAGTATTTTTAGAAAAATGGTCATTAAATGATTTTGTTGTAGCAAAAATGTTTAAATTCATATGTTTCACTAAAGTCTCACCTATGCCGTATGATTTTGAATACAAACCAAGGTATTTACAGTTCATAGTCTTAAAGAAGAACTCGATCCAAGAAGATGGCAATTTGAATCAACGAAAACGGATTTGTAACGAAGAAACTATGACCGAAACAAAATTGGTTATCCTAGATCATTTCAACTACGGGATCAATTGGAAAAAAATGATATAAATCACATATTTCTAAGATAACATGATATTTTATATATATGTACTTATAATTCAATTTCATATGGTTCAGGATCACCCGTAAACAATACGAGAAGATTAATCATAAGATCCCGTGTTTGTACGCAACACGTCATTTGACAACACCGGTACTTTATGTACGCAACACGTCATTTGACAACACCGGTACCATGGGTCAAGATTAATCTCGACCAATACATATACGATGGGGTTTTATTTATTTCGTTGGGGGTTTTGTTTATTGCGGGTATATTAAACATCTAAAAATGAACCATTAAAATTGAATTACTAACATCGAAACGCTAACTACGGACTAAGGAATTATTCAAAGTATTAAAAGTATTATAAATATATATACGAGACGTTTGTTTAAAATGAAAATATATTGATATATTATATATGGATAGGTTCGTGATATCAACCGGAAGACCAAGTCAAAAATATATATATCTTCGAGACAACAGTGAGTATATAGTCCCTTTTTGAACTTTAAATATTTTTGGGATGAGAATACATGCGCTGTTTTATAAATGATTTACGTTATGGACACAAGTAACTGAAAAATATATTCTACGTTGAGTTGTACCACTGGCATACTTCCCTGTAGCTTGGTAACTAATATTTACAGCGGTATTGTAAACGCGAATCCTGTTGATAGATCTATCGGGCCTGACAACCCCAACCGGACTGGACGACCAGTATTCAACGGTTGCACAGTACTTCGTTTTGCGACTACACCTTGGTACGGTGTAGTAAGATTTCATATTAAAGGGAATATGCGACGTAATTAAATGTTAAGTATGGTTACCAAGTGCTCAACCACTTAGAATATTTTTATTGAAATGATTATATACGAAATCTTGTGGTCCATTGTTATAACGCTGCTAGCATCAAACCTATATATCTCACCAACTTTATGTTGACGTTTTAAAGCATGTTATTCTCAGGTACGAATTAAGTCTTCCGCTGTGCATTAGCTCATGTTAAGGATACTACTTGGGACCATTTAGGCTATGATACAAGGACGTTGCATTCGAGTCATTGAAGTTCATTAAAGACTATTGTTATGAAAATGGCAGATTAGATCATTTGGTTGTTATAAAATGTTAGGCTAATATGTCAACTCTCGATGTAATAATAGATTGCCTTTAAGAAATAAATGCAACGTTTGTAAAATGTATCATATAGAGGTCAAGTACCTCGCGATGTTATCAACTATTGTAATTCGTTTTTAATCTATATGGACGATGTCCGGATGATTAGTTTCGGATCCTTTCAGTTGGTATCAGAGCGTTGGTCTTAGCGAACCAGGCCTTGCATTAGTGTGTCTAACTAGTAGTTGTTAGGATACATTAAGTGAGTCTGGACTTTGACCGTGTCTGCCTGTCAAAAGTTTTGCTTATCAATCCTAGTCGGAAATCATCTGCTTATCATCCTTAGGGAACTGCCTGCTTATCATTCTTAAGTCTAGACACGTCTTACTGCATTTAGTGCATCGATAGTGTATAGACAAAATTCATATCTTAGCGTATCTGTTACTATAGACATTGCCTGACGTATTTCAAAGATTCTCCGTAATTCATGGGATTTTGATATTATATATACATATGTAAATTATGTATTGAAGAGTACCAAACCCAACTCCTATAATCTATTCCAAACCAAAAATTCACTTCTCCGACTATACAAGATGGATTCTTCATCCAGTTCGAATTCCTCCGACTTCGATAGCTACGCCGATATGGATTTCCATTCGAGCTCCGAGAACAGCGTCACCGGAATGGATCAACCAATTTCCCATCATCTATTTTGGATGAATTGGGGATGGGTTCGTAATATACTAAATCTCTGGAGGCAAGAAGAAGGTGATCCATTCCATCCACCAAATTGTCCTCTTAACGATGAACCTGAAGCACTTACCGGTGAACCTATTCGAAACACCATTTTCTCGCTCATTTCTAGAGTATCTCGTCATGATTACATACTATCCCATATTTCGAATCTTGTTCATTCGCTCGTTCCAACCGTCAATCATCCCGGTATAATAGAAGAAGTCAACGAGCTTCGCGCTCGGGTAGTGGCTTTAGAAAATACGGTGCGAAGGTTACAAACACCAGCAGCAGCACCAGCAGCATAATCTATACCACCATCATCAACGCCGACAGTACTCTTGTCACCCCCAAAATCTCAACATCACAATCTGTATCTCGAATATCAACATCACACGACTCAATATCTGTACTTCGAGTATGATCTTCGTTCTATATATCGTTCTACATCGATTATCTTCGCTTTACGTATCGTATGACGATTATGTAATTTCTAAAGTCTTAGAGATTATGTAATCTAGAATTAACGATAAATCAAATGAGTTTATTATCTTATTGACTCATTAAATCTATGATTATCTCTGAAGAAAATATATATGCAAGTATATTTTCATAAAGATAGTAATTAAAAATTCCTTCGTACAAACTAATAATGATGAAAATATTTTAACGGGTGGGTAGTACCCGAGGAATATTTAGAATTCACATTAATAAGTTATATTGTACATTCTTGAATCTGATTCAACGGTCATTTGTTATTTTACTTACAACCATCGATATACGTATCCGTTCACCCCAGAATAACCATTTCCATTTAAATTTCATATTTGAATTTTTTTTTACCTATCCAAATCCAACAAGTGGCATAAAGAAGAAACATTGGACAATTAAAATGAAATAAAATGTTGATTATAACATATGAAACTAAACAATTCTTCAATTTTGCCACTTGATTTCATCCTAAACCTCATTTGTACTTCGACAATTATAATCCTCATTCAAATCTTTTCATGATTCTTGAAAACACCTCGATCGAGAAGTTGAACCAGCCGCACCTCGTTTACGGAAGAAAGATTTATGCATACAGTGATGCACCTGAAAAATTTTCGAAACCGAAGTTATAGTTAAAACGTATCCGCGTCGAATTCCTTATCATTCATTATCAAAAACAATCATACGATTCCTTTTCAAGAAGCTAATTTTGTCACAGCTCCACTTCGACTTCTCAGTGAGACTACTCCTATTATAATCTCGATATTTATACTTTGTCCTTTCGACGTTGTTACCGGAGAACCTTTTTCACAACATCATCAGCAGACGTACCAGCAACTCGTTATCTCTTTGGCGAAACCCGCAATCAGTATTTTGAAAATCTCGTAGAAATTCTCCCAGTTATACCGAGAACGACTATCCCTAAGAATTACATTTTTCGAATGTGAAGTTCTGAAAAACATCCTGGACTATGAAGTAGTTCTTGAAATGCTGAAGAAGTAGAAAAAAAAAAAAAAAAAAAAAAAAAAAAAAAAAAAAAAACTGTAAACGACTTTAACAGTCAAAAGTTTAATGATGAAGTACATTGTATTGGTAAAGCTTAGAAAAAGAGGAGAGTTGGAACTGGAAAACGGATTGAGCAAAGTATGAAGGAGGATGTAGATAAATCACAAGAACTGAATCTGCTTTCAAAGGATTCAAACGATTCAGTGCTTGCTGAAACCATTAGTAAAAAAAAAACCTACCCCTTATCCTAAACCTTTCCCGATGATATTCTTCATCATCATCTTATCTTAGATATTATAAGATATCTTCATATCTTTTGTTATACATATCCTCCATATTTCTGGAGATATTCTCACAACTGTTCTTATCCAAAATCATGTATTTCTCCGTAATATCTGCGTTACAATATAAAAGAAACTGTGTTAGTTTCTAAGTTCTAAAACCTTCAAGTTTAAAATAGGAATGTTTTGAAGTAGTGTTGGGAACTGATACATGAATTAGTATAATATAATGAAACTTGATCAACTTCATTATATTACAGTAAGTCATGTTAAGTTTCTAATGGAATGTGATGATTCACAGTACCGTCATCATGTGCCATGTTACACGGCTCTTACATTCTATCAAGTCTCCAAACATATTAGAACGTATCACCTTGATAGTTCTATTTTTCCGGAATATTCGAGTAATTTAACGAATCAAGATCGTGCCATTACAATTTTATTCTAAAACCAATAGCTAGGTTCATTCCAAATTTTATACCTACGAATTCCGAACTATTGATCGCTTGACTCAAGGACGGGAAGAAGAAACGAAGGGACAAAGTCCCAAAATAGAAATTGGGGTATAGATCACAGCAAATAGGAGAGAATATTAACTATGGATGACAATGATTATGGAAAACAGAAGCAGGAGCATCGAAGTATAAGGAAAGATATCAAACCCAACAACCACCCAGAAACTACAAACCATGTATATCAATACGTATGGCGACGTAAAGACACGGGAGAATTAGAAACATTATAATTCCAAGAAAATCATAAAAGTGAATAGATTCTTCTGGCGGTAGATGGAAGAGAAGAATGAAAGATATAAAAGTTAGAAGTATAACAAAAATCAGAACGGGATGAAGCATTTCAAAGGATACCTTAAAGTAGGAATTAAGGAGAAAGAGTAGAAGATGCGAGTTGTGAAAAATAAGGAAACGAAGGGGTGGATTTATAGTGAAATATCCGACAGAGAAATCGAAACAGATTACCGCATTAAATCAAAGAAGATTCTGATCGCCGAATAACCAAATCTTATTACGTAAAATTTTTCCTAAATCCCTTAAATCCCGGAAATCAATTCTAAACCACGTCATTGATTAAAAACGATTCCATATTTACTCATTTCATTTTCTTTTTTGTGATAGCTTCGCTCGTGCGTCTCACATAACCAAATCGTTTTATCTAAATCTTTCAATAATGATAAAATTTCATTATTACCTCATATTCGTCATGAAAACATTCCTATGGTTATTTATGACAACCTCTACCAAATTTCGAGGACGAAATTTCTTTAACGGATGGGTACTGTAACGACCCGGAAATTTCCGACCAAATTTAAACTCTAATCTCTATATGGTTCCGACACGATAAGCAAAAACCCTAAAGTTGACCCGCATTTTTTTTCGATCGTTCTATACTTATAAGATTAATATTTACATAAATTAAAACTTACCAACATGATAAGTAATCCAAATTGTCGAGATTTATATTTCCGAAAAGAGTTTTACACAACGTTTGACCGTCTAGTTTGACCGACGATATCACAAACTATACAATATATGATAATTATACGTTTGCGTATATATATGTATATATACATATTTAACATGATTAATGAATGTTTTAATATCTCATTTTGTATTAATAACAATAAGTTACAAGTATATTTTGAAACTACTAACTTAAGTTTTCAAAACGATAACTATACGTAACGTTATTTGACATAAATACTTAAGACTTATAATGTTATACATATATTGTATAAGTAATGTATTTAATCACTTTTAAAGACTTAAATACATAAAACCATATAAGTGTATTCACAAAAGATAGCTATATTTGAATCCTCATTCCATTTTTCACAAAATTTCTATACGTATATTTAGAGTATTTGTACTCGTATCATACCTAGCTCCTATACGTATTTACTAATAGTAAATACACATCAAAATCACCACCTAACCAGCCATTATTCATGCCCTTAGAGCTAGGTAATTACTTTTGAATCATTGCAAGACTAATTACAAAAATACAAACTAGAATTTTGTCATGTTATCCTTAAAGATCACATTTTTAGGAGTATATATGTATCATCATTTTTGATTCATTTTTACTTCAATCTCTTAACTAAAAACACACACTCTTTCTTACTCTCTAAACTCCATAACAACCCAGCAAAATTCCATAAAGATCTAGCTTCAAAAACCTTACATAAACACCATAAGAAAACCATACAAAAACACTTCAAGAAAACCTTCCAAGAACACCAACTTACTTCCAATCTTTCATCCACTTCTATCACCCTTTTGATTCTAGCTTCTTACTCCTCTTTTACAGCAAACTTATCCAAGGAACTTGAGGTAGAATCTATGTTCATAACCTTGTTCGATTCATATATATATAGCTATCTTATTTTGTGGTACAAAAGTTTAACAACAAGAACATAGTTTGAATGTTTTCAAACTTGTTTGCAAACTAAATAGATCCTTCTAACTTAACTTTTAAAATACTTCAAGACCTGTAATATAACTTATGTATATGCTAATTTAACAAGGTAAAACTTGGTTTTTCAAAGTATAAGTATTTTTAGAAAAATGGTCATTAAATGATTTTGTTGTAGCAAAAATGTTTAACTTCATATGTTTCACTAAAGTCTCACCTATGCCGTATGATTTTGAATACAAACCAAGGTATTTACAGTTCATAGTCTTAAAGAAGAACTCGATCCAAGAAGATGGCAATTTGAATCAACGAAAACGGATTTGTAACGAAGAAACTATGACCGAAACAAAATTGGTTATCCTAGATCATTTCAACTACGGGATCAATTGGAAAAAAATGATATAAATCACATATTTCTAAGATAACATGATATTTTATATATATGTACTTATAATTCAATTTCATATGGTTCAGGATCACCCGTAAACAATACGAGAAGATTAATCATAAGATCCCGTGTTTGTACGCAACACGTCATTTGACAACACCGGTACTTTATGTACGCAACACGTCATTTGACAACACCGGTACCATGGGTCAAGATTAATCTCGACCAATACATATACGATGGGGTTTTATTTATTTCGTTGGGGGTTTTGTTTATTGCGGGTATATTAAACATCTAAAAATGAACCATTAAAATTGAATTACTAACATCGAAACGCTAACTACGGACTAAGGAATTATTCAAAGTATTAAAAGTATTATAAATATATATACGAGACGTTTGTTTAAAATGAAAATATATTGATATATTATATATGGATAGGTTCGTGATATCAACCGGAAGACCAAGTCAAAAATATATATATCTTCGAGACAACAGTGAGTATATAGTCCCTTTTTGAACTTTAAATATTTTTGGGATGAGAATACATGCGCTGTTTTATAAATGATTTACGTTATGGACACAAGTAACTGAAAAATATATTCTACGTTGAGTTGTACCACTGGCATACTTCCCTGTAGCTTGGTAACTAATATTTACAGCGGTATTGTAAACGCGAATCCTGTTGATAGATCTATCGGGCCTGACAACCCCAACCGGACTGGACGACCAGTATTCAACGGTTGCACAGTACTTCGTTTTGCGACTACACCTTGGTACGGTGTAGTAAGATTTCATATTAAAGGGAATATGCGACGTAATTAAATGTTAAGTATGGTTACCAAGTGCTCAACCACTTAGAATATTTTTATTGAAATGATTATATACGAAATCTTGTGGTCCATTGTTATAACGCTGCTAGCATCAAACCTATATATCTCACCAACTTTATGTTGACGTTTTAAAGCATGTTATTCTCAGGTACGAATTAAGTCTTCCGCTGTGCATTAGCTCATGTTAAGGATACTACTTGGGACCATTTAGGCTATGATACAAGGACGTTGCATTCGAGTCATTGAAGTTCATTAAAGACTATTGTTATGAAAATGGCAGATTAGATCATTTGGTTTTTATAAAATGTTAGGCTAATATGTCAACTCTCGATGTAATAATAGATTGCCTTTAAGAAATAAATGCAACGTTTGTAAAATGTATCATATAGAGGTCAAGTACCTCGCGATGTTATCAACTATTGTAATTCGTTTTTAATCTATATGGACGATGTCCGGATGATTAGTTTCGGATCCTTTCATTAAGTCCTTTCTTTATGACTCAATGCATCAGCCACAACATTGGCCTTACCCGGGTGATACAAAAGGTCACAATTATAATCATTCAACGTCTCAATCCATCTTCGTTGTCTCATGTTCAACTGTTTCTGATCGAGGATATGTTGAAGACTCTTGTGATCGGTGTACACAGTACTCTTGACACCATAAAGATAGTGTCTCCAAATTTTAAGCGCAAAAACAACAGCCCCCAAACTCTAAATCATGAGTTGTATAGTTCTGTTCGTGAATCTTCAACTGTCGTGATGCATACGCAATAACCTTCTTTCGTTGCATCAAAACGCAACCATAGCCTTGTCGCGATGCATCATAATAAACAACAAAATCGTCATTACCCTCTGGTAGTGACAAAATCGGAGCGGTAGTCAACTTCTTCTTCAAAATCTGAAAAGCATTCTCTTGTTCATCCTTCCACTCATACTTCTTCCCCTTATGCGTTAAAGCAGTCAGAGGTTTCGCAATATGAGAGAAATCCTGAATGAACCTTCGATAGTAACCTGCCAACCCTAAGAACTGACGAATCTGAGTAGGAGTTTTCGGGGTTTCCCACTTTTTAATCGCCTCAATTTTAGCAGGATCAACTTGTATTCCCTGTTTACTAACAATATGACCAAGGAACTGAACTTCTCTTAACCAAAAAGCACACTTAGAGAACTTAGCGTACAACTCTTCTTTCTTTAACAAATCAAGCACTAACCTTAAGTGTTCTTCGTGCTCTTCATCACTCTTAGAATAGATAAGGATGTCGTCGATGAAAACAATAACGAACTTGTCCAGATAGGGTCTACACACACGGTTCATGAGGTCCATGCACACAGCAGGTGCATTTGTCAATCCGAACGGCATAACAAGAAATTCAAAGTGACCGTAACGGGTGCGAAAAGCCGTTTTCGAAATATCAGATTCTTTAACACGCAACTGATGATAGCCAGAACGAAGATCAATTTTTGAATAAACAGACGAACCCTGAAGTTGATCGAACAGATCATCAATTCTCGGAAGAGGATAACGATTTTTAACAGTGAGCTTATTCAGTTCACGGTAATTAATGCATAAACGAAAGGAACCATCTTTCTTCTTAACAAACAGAACGGAAGCTCCCCAAGGGGACGAGCTAGGACGAATGAAACCTTTGTCTAACAACTCACGAAGTTGACTCGACAATTCTTGAAGTTCGGAAGGCGCAAGACGATAAGGAGCACGTGCTACAAGAGCAGCACCGGGAACAAGATCAATCTGAAATTCTACCGCGCGTTGCGGCGGAAGGCCAGGTAAGTCATCGGGAAACACCTCGGGAAAATCCCTAACAATGTGAACGTCATCAACGTTCTTTACTTCCTTACTAGGATCAACAACATGAGCAAGAATAGCATGACAGCCTTTGCGGAGATGTTTACGAACTTTCATACAGCTAATAAGGTTTAACTGTGTGCATTTCTTATCTCCAAAGACCATCAGTGGCTCTCCAATCACATCAATAATACGAATAGCCTTATCATAACACACGATCTCAGCACGGTTTGCAGACAACCAATCCATACCAATAACAATATCAAAACTACCAAGTTCAATCGGTATCAAATCTATCTCGAAATCCCTACCACCCAGATTAATGTTACACTTACGATGTACAATCTTAGCAGTAAGTTCCTTACCATTAGCTACTTCAACAACATAAGTATTGTCTAAGAGAGTTAACGGCGTTTTGATTCTCGGACTTAATTTACTCGACACGAAACTTAAATCAGCCCCTGAATCAAATAATACATAAACTGATAAATCGTTGACTGAGAACGTACCAGTAACAAGCTTAGGATCTTCCTCCGCATCCTTAGCATTAATGTTGAACGCTCGGCCGCGTGCAGTCTCTGCAGTCTTCTTGTTGGGACAAGCATCTCGGAAATGCCCCGGCTTCCCACACTCATAACAAACCCTTGGATTACTTCCATTATTCGATTTCCCATTACCGTTACCGTTACCACCTCTATTACCAACATTATTATTACCACCAACCGCGGGAGTAGCAGAACCCGGCAAAAGCACTGTACAATCTTTAGCAATGTGCCCTTGCTTAAAGCACCTCTTATAAGTAACTGTGCAGTAACCATCATGAGCTTTATAGCAACGAGGACACACATGCTGATTTCTGTTATTAGCACCTGAGGTATCCTGTTTCTTCTGCTGACCCTGGTTTTGATTGCGGTTGTTATCCCACTTTCGTTTCCCATTATCAGCCTTCTTGACAACCTCCTCACTACTTTCAACAACTGTAGTCTTGCTTCTTCTCAACACCTTGTCATTAAGTTTGTGGGCCATAGACATAGCCTCCTCAATAGTCTGGGGTTTACTAGACTCAACTCCGTGTTCAATCTTCTCGGACAAACCATCAATGTAAGCCTCAATTTTGCGGTCCTCATCCGCATAAACCCTAGGACACAGTAAAGTTAACTCGAAAAACCTTCATTCATAGGCATCTAACTCGGTGCCATGCATTTTCAAATTCTTGAGCTCAACCTCTAGCTTCTTAAGCTCACCCCGAGGTCTATAGCAGGTGATCAATCTTTCCTTAAAATCATTCCAGGCCAAACCATAAGCTACATCGCTTCCCAAACTACTAACCAGATTGTTCCACCATGTCAAGGCACTATCCTTGAGAGCGCAACTAGCGAAACTAACTTTGTCCTCTTCACGGACCCGACTGACCCTGAAAATAGATTCGATTTTCTCGAACCAACGAGTAAGCCCTATTGGTCCTTCCGTACCACTGAATTCTTGGGGTCGACCAGCCATAAAAGTTTTGTGGGAGCATCCCACGTTGTTATTCACATTGGCGTTAACATTAGCATTTGTTGCCATAGCAGCAGCAATTCCTTCATTGATCAGGCGTTGCATACGCGCTTCAGTGGACTCTCTTGGAGGCATGATCTTCAAAATAGAATAACACATCCGTTAGTACCAAGAATAATACTAGTGTCATAAAGGAATAGATCAAAACACGAAAAGACTAACCATTAAGATATTAGTCAACTAACACTATGAGTAATAACATGACAGTTATGATTGTTATAGAAATAACCATCACATGCATACATATTTTATGATAACATCATACAACATACATAGCACCTAACATACATGAACATATATTACGCATAATATAACATGCCAAGAGCCACAACATCAGAAATAAAACGTGATAATGATAATAGATGTCATAAAAATAACCATCCATACATAATGAAAAATATCCCATAACAAAATCTTAATAAAATCCTCGGCAAAACGCCTTACATAACCCAAAATGTATGTATAAAAAGGACATTAAGTCTGATGAAATAGATAATCAATATGAATAATCACATCACATTCGCTTAGAGCGGGTGTGATAAGCTGGTCCAGCATGAGTCTCAGCAGGATCCTCATACTTACGCAACCTCCCTTTCACAACATCCAACTCTTCCTTCAACACACGAACAGTGCTCTCGAGAGCCTCGAACTTAGCATTAACTTCTCGATCACGCTTACGGTTCGCATCCTCAACCCTATGCTTGAAAGTGATAAAGTTACCCATGTCGGCACGGATCTCGTCCATAACTTCATTATGTGGCAAAGTGCGCAAACAATCACTAAGGGCGTTAATACATGTCACCTCATTATAAGCCCGGTTCATATGAGTAATGGTAGAAAAATAGTAATGAACAGGATCATCGATCTCTGGTTGATTAGCACGACGTCTAGCAGGAGATGGTGGAGCAGGAGCAGCAACAGAGTTATCGCTCGAAGTCGACATCTGCAAACAGCAAAACCGCAAACCACATACCAAAAAGATATAAAAGCTAATAATATAACTTATACGAAATGAAATGCATATTAATGCTATAGCAAAAAGGCCGGGCTGTAGACTAGACTCTAATGCACCCTAAAAACCACGGGTTGACCACATTAAGACCGCCTAGTTCCCTACAACCAACGCTCTGATACCACATGTGACGACCCCGTTAAAACACTTAACGGATCCGTCAGTTGGTCTCACAGCTTGATCGGACTTAAATGAATTAAATAAACAAAGTTGCATTCTTTTATTTCAAAAGTTTCCCAAAAAGGAAACAAACCAAAATATGTAGTTTTAAACAACTAACCATAGTAATAAACTAAAAGTTGACACAAAACCTTGCCAACAAACCCACAAGTTTAAATTATCTAAAAATAGAATGCAAGCTTAAGTTTCATAAAATGTTTCATAAAACCTACCCAAATGCATGCAGACTCTTCTAAACACAGCGGAAGCATCACAAAACTCAAGTACCTGTGAAAACATGTAAGTAAACTGTCAACACAAAGGTTGAGTGAATTATAGGTTTAAATAAATAAGTAAACTTTAGACCACAAGATTTAAAAATGTTAGAAAACATTAAACATTATTCCATTATCAATGAGCCACCTGGTAACCACTTAACCCTTTATTTACCCTTGCCAAACACAATAAAAATATACACTTAGACAGTGTATCTACAACAAATTACGAAGTACTAAACATTCCAATTATAAATTGCCAGAGCGACTAGCTCGAAATGGGGTTGTCAAACCCGATAGATCTATCTGTAGGATTCGCGTTCACCGGTAAAAACCAATGATTACAGTTACCGGACTAGGGAATATTTTTGTCCAACTCACAATGAATAATTAAATTTAACTTTTACTTGTGTCTAAATGTAAATGAAAATGCATGTAATCACATCCCAAAAATATACTTTGAAAAGTATGTAAAAACGGGACTATAACTCACCTTAAAAGCAACTGAAGAAACCACACAAACAAGCGAACAGCAAATAGAATAAAGTGATCAGGAATGATCACAACGCTGACCTATAAATAAAGCAGGTCGATATAAATAACTAACTTAGGTCAAGTCTTAGTATGATAGCTATTGTACATGTTGCAAGTAGACATAGAACAATACTCGGCAAGCATCGGTTTGACTGGAACAGCGTACAGACACATACTTTCTATTTATAGAAAGTTTCTATTTTTAGCAGGTTTCCATTTTTGGAAAGTTTCTATTTTTGGAAAGTTTCCAAATTTAGAAAGTTCTATTTTTAGAAAGTTTTTAAGTTAGGAAAGTTTCCTTATTTAGAAAGTCAACAAAAGTCAACTGAAAGTCAAAGTCAACCGAAAGTCAACTCAAAAGTCAAACTTGGTCAAACATGGTCAACGTTAATTTGAAAAGTGTAAGTTATAATAATAACATAAGTTATAATGTTTATTAAAGTTAAAAGTGTATAATTATGTCATAACATAAGTTTAATTAAATAAAATGAATTATTAAAGTTAATATAAGTTGAAATGATATAATTAATATAACATAAGTATTTAATTAATTAATTAAATATTAGTCATAATATAAATATTATTAATTAATAATAAATTTTAAATCATATCATAAGTATTATTAATTAATAATGAATTATTAATCATATCATAAGTTTCTAAATATAATTATTAAATCATAAGTATTTAATAATTAAATCATAATTAAATAATAATTAAGTCTTATAATAATTAAATAATTATTTAATCTTCATTATAAGTCTTATAATAATATTCTTATAAAATAAATTTAATACTTATCATAAGTATTTTCCATTAATAATAAAAGTGTCATTAATCATAAGTTAAATTAAAATGTTAATTAAATCATAAATAATAATTAAATGATATAATAAATATTTATATCATAAGTCTATAATAATAATAATTACCTCCTTTATCATAAGTAATTAATTAATAATGAAATTCATTATTTTTATCATAAGTTTTAGAATTAATCATAAGTTTTAATTCAAAAGTTCATCGGGTCGTATTTTGAGCCCCGGGTGTCGATTTCTGGCGAGCCTTATATGCATCTCCGCCTATTCAAACCACCCGACACAATGGTGCACTCAAGAACACACCAATAACACTCCACAAGTCGTGGTAATCAGCCATGACACCACTTGGACCTTCAATTTACTCAAAACCGTGTTTTAGTCGTAACGGGTGAACCGTGGCTCGGATTTAGGTGACCCGAACATGAAAGTTCATCCCACCATCCGTCCTAACACACTAACACACCCTAAAGACACCAAGTAAGGTCACCAAGTCAGACCAAACCTGTTTCATGTCAATCCACATTTCAATTTTAACAAAATAGTAATTTGATCATAACTAGGGCTCCGGGAATCGAAACGACATGAATCCGGAGTCTAAAATTAATGTCTTGATGAGAGGAACTCATATAGATAGTTTATTTTAACTTTTATATCAGTCACAAACCCAGAATACACGAAATAGCTGCTGTCCAGAATTTTATAAACCGAAAACATGCAATTATGAGTACATCTATGCATAAAAACACCATTACAATAATCCACAAACATCATACTACTAAATAAACATCAAAATAGAGAAAATAATTGAAAAATTGAAAGTTCTAGGGTTAGGTTTTATACCCTAATCGAGAAACGTTTGATGTTATCGCGTAGAGAACGGAACGAGGAACGCGTTGGTGTTAATTAATTGATGATCCAAGCAAACTTTTTGTTGAAGAATGATGATGATGGTGGTGAGCTAGGAGACAGCCAAAGGAGAGGGGAGAGGGAGAGGAGAGCAAAAATAGAAGATTAGGTTTTGATAAATATTGGAATTGAAATAATGAACAAAAAATAAAAATCAAGGGAGTATTACTCCCTCCCCTTGGAGCTTCGACCGAATGAGGGGTGGGGTGGGCCCCACTTGGCCCATCTCACTTAATTGTTAAGTTACTTATGGCCCGAAAGCCCGAACGAGTCCCGAAACGCGAAAATGCACTTACGCGATTAAAAATTCGGAAAGATAACAAACGCGCGACGAAAAATAAATATAAATGCACTTTATAATAATATGATCTTAAAATATCATATTTAAAATATTTAGGATTTGAAAATCCCGAAAACGCGTCCGTTGGTTTTAAAACCGAAAAGATTCGCCGAATGAAAATCCGCGAGACGTAGAAACGTATAAATTAAAATATGAATACAAATATTCACATAACACATAATAATTAATATATATATATATATATATATATATATTATTACAAATAATAATATAGGTCATGGAAATGACGTGGCACACTAACAGTTAACGGTCGTTAAATAATTAACTGAAAAATATAACGGAAAAAGTAGGGTCGTGACAATATACGTACATGTTCACCACCGAATAACTATTTTCATTCAATTTCATATTTCGATTTTGACTCATCAAAAATTCAACAAGTGGCATAATGAAGAAAACATTGGACAAAATAAAATTTGATAGAAACAAACAAATTAACTATGAGAAGAATTTTGTTAAGAATCCATGCTAACTGTTCCTAGCTAACTGATTACATTTTATTTATCGCAATTTATATTCTCCCAATTTTATTTATCGTCATTTAATTTCTGTTATTTATTTTACGCACTTTAAATATCGGGACACGTATACAAAGTTTTGACATATCATAGTAATTGTATATATGTATAATAATATTCTTGGAACATCCTAACACAATAAGTATACAATACATTTTGATAAATCATAAGACAATACGTACACAATACGTCTTAGTTAATTCTAAGACAATACGTATACAATACGTCTCTGGGTTGATGCAAAGACAATACGTATGCAATACGTCGTGGGGGTAATTCTAAGATTATATATATATATAAACTGATTATTGGACTATCAATATTGGACAATTAAAAATGAATTAAAATATTGATTATAACATATGAAACTAAACAATTCTTCAAGTTGCCACTTGATTTCATCTTAAACCTCATTTGTATCTTGACGATTACAATCCGCGTTCAAACCTTTCACGGATCTTAGAAACACCTCAATCGAGAGGATGATCCAACTACACGTATCTGTGTCAGATCCTTTAGCATTGTTATTACCGAAAATAACTTTGCAATCCCTTTCTAAATTAGCCAATTTTGTCACAACTCCAATAAGTAAACTTCGAATTTTTACTCGGATTAGCTTATTATAACCCTGATATATAAGTTGTCTTGCGTCATCGATATCGGGAAACCATTTATATCTCACCACATTAGCAGTAAATCTATCAACAACTCCGTTAATCTTTGACTTTTCGAAAAGTAACTATATTAAGTGAAACCCTATCATTCACTCATTTACATCTTATAACGAGAATTACTATACCAACTACCGGGATTTAGCAAACAGTATTTTGAAATCTCGCAGCATGTCTACATCAACAGTTATATGTAAACATATAACATTTATCTCTTAGAATTATGATCTTCAATTCTGAAATTCTGAAAAGCACCCAGTCTACAAATCAATACCACAAATTCTGAAAAAGCTGAATACAACTGCAAAAACTGTACACGACCTTAACCGTCGAAAGTTTGATGATAAAGGATGGAGTATTGGAAACACTCAATAGAAAATTTAGTACCGAAAAGCGGATTATGCGAAACTATGAAGGAAGCCGTGGACAAATCACAAAGAATAAGTCTGACTTCAAAGAATCCAAATGATTCAGTATCTACTGAAGTTATTAACGAATACCTTACTCCTGACTCTAAAATCTTGCAGAATTTTTTTTTCTTCATCAACCTTCGAACTTAGAAATTCCAAAATATCATCATAAATATCTTCGATATTTCTGAGGATATTTTCATAAATATTCTTGTCCGAAATTATCTACCTCTTCGTGTTTTTTGTAATTCATTATATTGGAAACTTCTGTAAAATCTAAATATAAATTATGAATGAATTGTGGAGAAGTGTTGGGAATTGAAGCATGAGTTAGTATAATATAATGGCGCTTGGCCAACGTGATTATATTACAGTAAGTCATGCTGAGTTTCTAATGAAACGTGATGATGGTTCACAGTAGATCATACCATCATCATGTGCCATGTTACATAACTCTTTCATTCTATTTAACTTCTGAACATATCAAGAAAATGTATTCTTAATGGTTCTATCTTCCGTAATGTTGATAAATTTGAAAATCAAAACGTACTATCACGTTCCTTCCTGCTTAGAACATTATAACCAATCGAAACTCTATGTCTACAAATTCTAAATCATTATTCTCTTGATTTAAAGTCAGGAAGAAAAAACAAAAGCATGGAGCTCCAAAATATAAAGGAGGATATAAAACCCAAAAACAACACATAAATTACAAACCGTGTATATCAATGTTTATTGCAACATAAAGACACGGGAGAATTAAAAACACTATAACCCCAAGGGCGAAGTAGAGGAAAGCAGATTCCTCTGGTGGGAGTTGGAAAAGGAGAATGAATGTTGTGATAGTAAGGATGAGGACAAGGATCAGAACTGGATTATGCATTTTTACAATCATTTGAAAGATGGATCGAGAAAGAAAGAATTGGAGTGGTGAAAATAATGGAACGGAAGAAGTTCATTTATAGTGAACATACCAGACAAAGCAATCGAGACAGATAATCGTATTTAATTATAGAGATCTTAAATTTCCTTACTCGCCGAAGAATCAAATCTTTTAGATTTTGAAGATTTTCTTTTAAATCCCTTGAATTCCGGAATTCAACCAAAACAACATCAAAAGTTAAGACGCATCCTGTTTTCTAAATTCAAACATGACTACGTCAAAAGTCAAGAAAAAATTTATTTTCCTCAGTTCACTATTCTGTGATAGCTTCACTCTTACTCTTTATGCGATCGAATTGTTTTATCTATATTACTCAATAGTGATAAAAATCTATTTAACAACTCATATGTGTCATGAAAACATAATTATTGTCAGCCATGACTATCCCAATCAAATTTCGGTACGAAATTTCTTTAACAGGTAGGTACTGTAACGACCCAGAAATTTCCGACCAAATTTGAACTTAATCTTTATATGATTTCTACACGATAATCAAAGTCTGTAAGGTTGAATCTCAAAAAGTTTGAACTATTTCATATATGCAATTACTCTTCGACTGGTTCCGACGATTCACGGACACTTAATAGTAGATAGATATGTGTGTGTGTATATATATAGTAGATAGATATATTATATATTTTAATTGTTAGACTTAATTATGTAAATAATAATAACATATAATAAATATTATTCAGAAAGTATATATACATATAAATAAAGTGTATAGAATATATATTTGGTGATTTCAAAATATTAAGCAAACGACGGTAACGCTTAATTATCATTTGTTAAAAATGTAATGTATACTTTGAGTTTATTTATGTATAATTAATATATATATATAGAGGTATGAAAGTGATATACATGATTTACTATATTATTATTATTATTACCTAGTATTAAACTTAGTACTTTTATTAAAATTATCATTATTGTTATTTTCAATATTATTATGATTATTATCTTTGCTTCAAATGTTATTATTATTATTATGATAATTATTATTAATATTAACAGTATTATTACTTTATTATTATTTTGCAGCGTAATTATTATTACTATATTATATACTAATTATTAATATTATATATATATAAAAACAATTGACAACCGAATCTGATATCATTTGGTGTTTATTTTTTCCTCATCTCCTGCTCATCTTTTTAGATCCTGTCTGATTTTATACGATCTCAATTCCATTATAGAACAAATTATGACAGCTATCACGATCACTTTTTGTTTAATTTTTCTTCATATTTTTGTTTATGTCTAATTTCTGTCTGTAATCAGTTAGACGTCCAATTCAAGTACTGTAATACATTTTTGGATCACTTATAATAGCTACACTATATATCTAATCACTATGTATAATTAGTTGGAGGCAATTCGCTAAAAAAAAAACAGAAAGCGGAAAACCATTACCTCTGTTCCTTCTTATTTTCACAAAAACCTAGAATTCGAATTGTTCTTCAAAATCCAGAAATGCAGTTGTGTTTGGAACCTTGTACTCAAACTATCTGTAAACTGTCAAGTTCCAATTTATCATATCGATTAGTAATTTCAAGAGTCAAACTTTTGGATCAAAAAGTCAAACGAATGGTTCTTGGCAAAATTCGAATTCATTTTAATGATTTAAGTTAAATTGATGATGCATAAAGTTTTCAATAACGATTTGGAACTGATTTCATGTTTTAACTTTGGTCTGAAACCCTCTGGAATTCGAAAATCGATTTAAGATTAATTTTTTTTTTTTTTTACTTATTCGCGAACAACAGATTTTGTTTATATATTTTTTTATTTTTATTTTTACTTAACAAGCATCCATTACAGATCGTTGTAAATGAATTTCAATGTTATTTTACATCTTAAATCGTTGTTTTAATTATGAGTGGGTTCCATGTTGACAAAATATTTCGAGGAAGAAGAAAAAAACAGGAAAACAGATGGAACGGTTTAATTTAATTTAGGATAGAATTAATTCAGAAAAATGAATGCAGCTGGACGGTTAGGGTGTATTGTTTTGAGCGTGAGGTCTTGGGTTCGAGTCCCGGCTCTAGCAGCTTATTCTTTTTAAAGCCCTTAAAGGTAGTTTACATATATTATTATTATTATTATTATTATTATTATTATTATTATTATTATTATTATTATTATTATTATTATTATTATTATTATTATTATTATTATTATTATTATTATTATTATTATTACTACTAAAAAGAGTTACCATTTATTTTTACTAACATAATTTAAATTACAATTAGGATTACTAGTATTATTATTGTTAATACTAATATTATCATCACTAGTATTATTATCAAGTAAAATAGATAATATTTATTATCAACATTTTACCACTATTGTTATTGTTACAACTAAAATATTATCATAATTACCATTAGTAGAAAAATTATTAGTTTCATAGTTATTATAATTGTAAGTATTATATTATTACCACTTTTAATTATTAATATTACTATTATTATCATTATGAGTATTATTATTATTAATACTGATGTTGTTATTATTATTATTATTATTATTATTATTATTATTATTATTATTATTATTATTATTATTATTATTATTATTGTTATTATTATTATTATTATGAATATTACAATTTTTCAGTTATCAGTATTACCCTAACCAAATAAACATTAGTTATATAAGAATATATCTAATACCTATAATCTAACTCTATTATTATTTTTATAATAAGTAAGATATATAAAATAAATATATTTAAGTTAATAATGAAATACATAAAAATAATTAAAATAACAGATATATCATTAATAATAATATATAAATTTGTTCGATTACAAGTATATGTATTAACAAATAAACAAATGATATAGGTTCGTGAATCCGAGGCCAACCCTATACTTGTTCAATGTCGTTCTATGTATTTTTACTACAAAATACGGTAGGTGAGTTTCATTTGCTCCCTTTTTAATTGCTTTTGCAACATATATTTTTGGGCTGAGAATACATGCGCTGCTTTTATGCTTGACGAAATAGACATAAGTACTTAAAATATATTCTACGTTGAGTTGTACCACCTTGCATATCTTCCCTAATAGCTTGGTAACTAATATTTACATGTTAGAAGAACATGTATACGCGAATCCTATTGATAGATCTATCGGGTTTGACAACCCTAACCGGGCTAGTCGCTCTAGTATCGTAAACGGTTGCATAGTACTTCGTTTTTACTACACTTGGTACAGTGTAGGGAGATTTCATAATAAAGGGAATATGCCACATTAATTGTTAAGTATGGTTACCGAAGCGCTCAACAACTTATAGAATACTTTTATACACTTGCGAGTGTACATATATTCATGAAACTGAAATCTTGTGGTCTATTAAAGTTATTGAAATGATTGTTATGATAAACCTATGAACTCACCAACCTTTTGGTTGACACTTTTAAGCATGTTTATTCTCAGGTATGAAAGAAATCTTTCGTTGTGCATTTGCTCATATTACATGGAGTCATTCATGGCATATTTAGGACAGCACCTCGCAATGGGACCAAATGTTGATGACTTCATCCTGGTGAATTATGACGGGTCTCTACATTGCTACAGTAAAATACTATTTGCCTACAGCAAAATACTATTTGCTGCAGTAAAATACTATTTGCTATAGTAAATACTATTTGCTGCAGTAACACACTATTTACTCGTATTCAATCTGTATTCGTACTCGTACAATACCCAGCTTCTAGATGTATTTACTATTGGTATATACCAATAGTAAACACCAATGATCAGCCATGAATGAGTCCACAACATGTGGGAACCATTACTTGTCTTCATGTATGAATTATTATACAAAATAACAAAATGAGGAGCCTTTGTTCCATGATAAAAATCACGCCACCACCATCATTTACTATATCATTTTCATTCCATAATTTCACATACAAATCCTCTCTAACTCCCTACTTCAAGAACACTTTCATTTCCAGAGAAATAAGCTTCAACTTCATCAAAAACTACATCAAGAACATCCAATTTATCTCAGTAACTTTTCTTTCTAATTCAAGGTAATAATCATATTCAAACTTTAATTCAATTTCTATAACTATAACAATCTTAATTCGAGTAGAAATCTTACTTGAACTTATTTTCGTGTCATGATTCTACTTCAAGAACTTTCAAGCCATCCAAGATCCTTTGAAGCTCTAGATCATTTCTTGTCATTTCCAGTAGGTTTACCTACTATATTTGAGGTAGAAATGATGTTCATGACATCATTTGATTCATATATATAAAACTATCTTATTCGAAGATTTAAACTTGTACTCACTAGAACATAGTTTAGTTAATTCTAAACTTGTTCACAAATAAAGTTAATCCTTCTAACTTAACTTTTAAAATGAACTAAACACATGTTCTATATCTATATGATATGCTAACTTAACGATTTAAAACCTGAAAACACGAAGAACACCGTAAAATCAGACATACGCCGTCATAGTGAAACCGAGGGCTGTTTTGGGTTAGATAATTAAAAACTATGATAAACTTTGATTTAAAAGTTGTTCTTCTGGGAAAATGATTTTTCTTATGAACATGAAACTATATCCAAAAATCATGGTTAAACTCAAAGTGAAAGTATGTTTTTCAAAATGATCATCAAGATGTCGTTCTTTCGATGGAAATGACTACCTCTTTCAAAAATGACTTGTAACATGTATTTCCGACTATAAACTTATACTTTTTCTGTTTAGTTTCATAAATTTCAGTTCATTATGAAACCATAGAAACTTGATTCACTCAAAACGGATTTATAACGAAGAAATTATGGGTAAAACAAAATTGGTTAGATTTACTAGTTTAGCTACGGAAATTTTATAACAAATCTATACTAACCATAACTTAACTAACTTATATTGTATTATACATGTAATCTAACATATATTATGTAATCTTTATAGACCATAGACACGTATACAATGTTTTGACATATCATATCGACGTCATCTATATATATTATTTGGAATAACCATAGACACTCTATATGCGGTAATGCTCGAGTTAGCTATACAGGGTTGAGGTTGATTCCAAAATAATATATATACTTTGAGTTGTGATCGAGTCTGAGACTTGTATACACTGGGTCGTGGATTGATTCGATATAATATATATTGATTTATTTCTTTACTACTAACTGTGGACAACTAATTGTGGACTACTAACGTTGGACTGTTAACTTAACAAATTTAAATCGTTAAAACGTAATAAAAATGTTGCTAATATATTTCGATCATACTTTAATATATATGTATATATTTGTTATAGGTTCGTGAATCGACCCGTGGCCAAGTCTAATTCTCGACTAATTGATAATCTGTGAAAGTGAGTTATAGTCCCACTTTTAAAATCTAATATTTTTGGGATGAGAATACATGCAGTTTTATAAATATTTTACAAAATAGACACAAGTACGCGAAACTACATTCTATGGTTGGATTATTAAACCGAATATCGCCCCTTCAAGTCTGGTAACCTAAGAATTAGGGAAATGACCCATAATTGACGCGAATCCTAAAGATAGATCTATGGGCATAACAAACCCCATTCTCGAATTTGGAATGCTTTAGTACTTTGATTTAAATGGTGATTGCGATTGCCAATATTTATGGCATACTTGTGAGTATGCGGGGGATATTCTATATGCATTATGTTAATGTCGGTTACCAGGTGTTCATCATACGAATAATTTTTATACACTTGCGAGTGTATAAATATTTATTAATGAAATCTTGTGGTCTATTATTACAGTTTGATACATATAGGTTAAACCTATAACATACCAACATTTTTGTTGACGTTTTTAAGCATGTTTATTCTCAGGTGATTATTAAGAGCTTCCGCTGTTGCATACTAATTAAGGACAAGATTTGGAGTCAGCATGCTTGTATAATATTGTTTGAAAACTGCATTCGGAAAATAAATTGTTGTAAAATATTATTGTGAACCATTATGTAATGGTCGTCTGTAAACGCTATATTTTTTATTATCAATACTTGATAATCTACGTAATGCTTTTTAAACCTTTAGCGATAAAATAAAGGTTATGGTTTGTTTTAAAAATCGAATGCAGTCTTTGAAAAACGTCTCATATAGAGGTCAAAACCTCGCAACGAAATAAATTAATATGAAACGTTTATAATCGATATGAACGGGACATTTCATCTGGGCCGGCCCTGACTAGTTGTATATAATTCTGGGGAATATTTAAATGAAACCAATTTTTAAATTGAGATTCAAGAGATCAATTAGAGTGCGACACGTAGCACGATAATCACATGTGATTAAAAAAAAAATTAAAAATATTATTTTTTCAAAAAAAAAATTTAATTTTTTTTCGAAAATTTATTTTTTTCAATCACATATGATTGGATTTGACATGCAGTAGATTACATGTGATTCTGCATGCCAATCACATGTGATTCTGCATGTTAAATCCAATCACATGTGATTGATTTTTTTTTTAGTAAAATGACGAATTTCAGTAAGTTTGTGCTAAAACCTTTAAACACCAAGTTTTTGATCAAAACTTGATCAAATCACCGAATTAAAGTCTGAAATTTTGAAAATATCACGAAACGCTAACAAACTTGATCAAATCACCGAATTAAAGTCTGTTTCCGGTTGAATTTTTTTTTTTTGAAAAAACATTTGAATTTTTTTTTTCCAATCACATGCGATTGGATTTGACATATAAAATCACGTGTGATTGTGTTATACAATCACATGTGATTGAGTTTTACAATCACATGTGATTGGATTTGACATGCTAAATTTATAATAAATAAAAAAGTTAAAAAAAAATTTGGAAATTTTTTTTTTAACTTTTTTTTTTCAATCACATGTGATTGTCGCCCTCTTATTGGTTCGTTGGATTTCAAACAAATTATTGGATTCAAGTGATTACAACTCATATAATTGTAGCCAAAGTTTTTTTATTTTTTTTTAAAAAAATATTATTTTTAAAATACATAAATAAGTCGTAGCCAAACTAAATAATCTAAACAAACGATCTCCACAACGGGATAAGAACCCCGTTTAACTAAGATATAAAAGAAGGTCAAAGTTGTAACATGTGAAATCTATCATACCGGCTACATTAAGACACGAATGGCCGAACAAACTAAACAATGAATTTGACGCGGAGAACGCCGATCACCCATCGTAGAAAGAACAACCGCCATCCAAATGCACTGACACCTCAAACACAAAACAAGAGAACGTCGCTTAAAGGAGCAAGGCATTGGATTTGACCAAGACATAAAAGTGTAAAACGGTAGTAAACCGGCGTAATGGTCATCTGCCAGAATCATAAACTTTCGGCTTCCACCACCATGAACCGCCAAGGACCACATAATTCAAACTGAAAAAACCAACCTCCTCCATTGCAACCCACAACCAAAGTGCCAGAGATATAGTCGCCGGCTGGAACTCGAGAAGTGTTGAGTTAATAACCCATTTAATGTCTAATTATGACAAAATATAGTTATTAACACTAAATGTATTTATGTGCAGCCAACAAAAGTTTTTTAAAAGTTCTAAGTATGAAAACATCCTTTTGTGTTGTGTCTTAGTGTTTATTTGTGTTGCATGTACTATCAGCACAAGATAGTCATAAGTTGGATAATTTATACAGATTCGGCAAATGTTTGTTGTAGAACCATTAGAAGACCTTTAGTAGAACTAGCAGAAGTCTCAGCAGCAACATACACTTAGATAGATTATATTTATTCTTCCAGACTCACGTTGTGTGTTAATACTCTGATAAAAAACGATGAAAAATAACTTAATCAAATAGACCAACAAGCACGAGAAACATGGACTCGATCATCATATTAGCAAGTACTCAAGCAAAATTCGTTTCCAAGAGAGCGTGTTTAATTGGAAATTCATAAACTAATAATTATCCTATGTTTAAAGGGGTTTTTATATGATTTTGACTTAAACTAATTTTGTAACAACAAATGCAACAAGTAACGAAATATAGTCAATAACTAAGATGCGACTACTTGCTTAATCCACTTAACGCATTGAATCCTTCTTTACCAATTTAAAGATCAATCTACCATACCAATATCCGATGATCTAGCCTTTGATGAGAGCCCATGTACTTCTGAAGGGAGAGCTTATAGAAGTTCGACCCTTTGTCTCAAGTCAAGCAAAGTCTAAAGACCGTTGAAGATCAAGAATATCAAGATTTGAGTTCTTTATCAACGGCTCATACATAATCAAACACTGTAGTGTATTTTTTATTTTTTTTTGTATGTTATTCAAATAAAGCCATTATAGTTTGCAATCAATGCAAAAGGGAATGGTTTTGCTTCAAAAATAATTCAAAAAATATGTATAAATAGGCAAACTTCAGATATTTTATTATTAGTTATTAATTACATCTATTTGAATAACAATCTTATTATTATATATAATTCTCAATTCAGATAATAAAATAATAATTAATTACAGTTGAAAAAACAATAATTAAAAGTAACAATTACGTTAATTTAATTATAAACTACAAATTAAAAACGAAATTCCACTAATTATAAAATTTAAAATGGCATAAATTAAATACTAGAAAATAAAATTGAAATAAGTTAAAAACTTAAAATTATTCTCGATTGTCATACTCGTTGGCATACTTATTTTGAATATTCGCAATAACTTTCATCACCAAATTGTATTATTCTCTTGGGCTATAAGTTTTAATCTCTCCAACATTGTACATGTTGTGGTTTTCTTCGATATTTGTTGCATAGTAATTGTTGTAGCATTTTCCGATTCGATCATCGATCGCCGGGTTTCCTCTGAAACAAAACGAGATGTCGCGTCCAACGAACCCGAGTTCTTTTAACTATTGGAACTTTCATGACCTCATGGTAGGCGGATACAGTCCCCTCGGAATAAAGACTCCAAATTAGTAGGAGTCAGGTTCGGTGTCGGGCTCGGGCTTGGATCATGCAAATTGATCGGTTCAGTATCAAGTTGTCTTCTTTTGTTATCCACGACATCTTCAAAAGTTAAAAAATGGGGACACTTGTTTAGAACACGTCATGCTTTTTCGTAAGTGAATACCCTATTGATTTTTAAGCCCTTTCGTGCATAACCACGTCCGGCGTTCCACGTGGCCATTGTTTTGCAAGCTTATTGTAAACCAATATGAATATCTTGATATCTTTCGACGTCTTACTCCATTTCACAGTCAATTGATCGGGTCGTCAATGGTTGTTTACTTGTGAATTGTATTAATGTCAGATGGGGACCCAAAAAGAACAACTTGTTTGAGAGTTTCTGATCACGTTGTTTTAAGTAGCGCAATGACCAACATTCTACCAAAATATTGTTTTCCTCGTCGAACCACACAACTTTCACCCTTTTTTCCTTTTTTACGATTGGAATTGGGTTGGGTTTCTTCTACTTCTTTGGGTTCGGGTTAAGTGTCTTCAACCTCATCGGGCTCAAACGGTAAATGCTTGTGTTCAAATATTCTATTTTCTCACAGATAGAGCATGAGACAAACTTGGCGGTGGCAAGAAGTGGGGCTAGTATTGCCTTCAAATATTGACGCCTCCTTTTCTGTGATTTTTAATAGACCGTTACTAGTAGTGTTTAAAGATTAATAACCAAAGATTCTTTAACCTAGCGATTTCGAGAAGTCTATCCGATTTTGAAGTTAATGGTTATAGTTCTACGTAGAACATTATTACGTGTAAAATAAGGTGCATAAATTTTTGGTTATAAAATAAACTTATGTTTAAAACAGGAGAAAAGGTAAATATAGGAGCACAATTATTGTTTTAGTCAGTGTCGTACATTTCTTATTGAAGTAGATGTAATAATGATAAAATAATTTGGTTTTTTGTTGGGGGTAAATTTATGGGTGATGATATGTACATAACCACTTTTTACACATACACATTCAAATATGCTTTACAGTGTTGTATTGTATAATACTGTAAAGCATATTTGATTGTGTACGTATAAAAAGTGGTTGTGGACTTATCACTTTCCTAAATTTATTGGTCAAAAATGACAATTTTTCAGTAAATAAGGGGTGACACATGTAATTAAGTGATTCATATAAATCAACTGAAAAATCTAATGGAAAAAAAAAACAAACACCGGTCATATCAAAATCTAACCCCATTTAATACTCATTGTTTTGCCCCCTACGAAGCTTCCACGAACCTCCCTCTCCCTTCTCCCTTTTAAACACCACCTTCCTCACTCCTTCTCCACTCTCATCCCTAATTCCCATTCCCATTCCCATTCCCAAATTCCATTCCCATCATGAAACTATCTCCCAAACACCTTTTCCGGTCCAAAAAATCACGGTCCCTTTCAAAATCAACTCCTTCGTTTAACTCCTACACCACGTCATCCGACTCACCTGAATCCAGCCTCGGCCACGTCAGCACCAAATCAACCGGCATCATCACTCCAACAAGCGTCCTCGGTCCAACAGATTCCAGAAATTCGCACTCGCACTCCCGCGAAATCGAAACCTCTTCAGATGAGTGGTCTGAAATCTCAACAAACGTACAGTTTGAATTAATTCAAGCGTTTAAATTCATCGACACAGACGGTGACGGAAAAATTACTCGCGAGCAACTGGAAAACCTTTTAAGCCGAATATCCGGATCCGGATCCGGTGATGTGTTGAGTGTTATGTTGAGTGAAATTGATAAAGATGGAGATGGAGTGATTACGCTTGAGGAATTTGGAGCGATTAGTTCAGTGTTTGGATCGCCTGCATGTGATACGGAGCTCCGAGAAGTATTTGATTTTTTTGATACGGATCATGACGGAAAGATAACCGCGGATGAATTGTTTGAGGTGTTTAAATCGTTTGGTGACGGAAAGTGTACGTTAGATGAATGTACTAAAATGATTAGTAACGTGGATAAAAATGGAGATGGGTTTGTCTGTTTTGAGGACTTTACAATTATGATGCACCAGCAGCAACAAAGATAAAAGAATATTTATATTGTATTTTATTGTTGGATCATTTGGAAGTTATTTTTAATTACCGTACGATGATGGTAGTAATAGATCAACGGTTGCACATAAGTAATGTGTGCTGCTGTTTTTTAGTACGTTTGTTTTTCCGTTGGGTGCGGTTTTTCTGTTTATACGGGGTAATATTTATTTATTTATTTATTTTATGTTTTTATTGTCGTAACATGCGTGCCACTATTCAGTTGTGTAATTGGTATTTGGAATTACTCCGTCAATCCCTTAAAAACACTTGTTAATTTACTATAATTGTCTTTTCATTGTTAATTGTTACAGTAATATAAGTATTAAGTAATAATTAATTAAAAGTAGGGGATGGCACGTAAATATGGACTCAGCTCTCATCCACAATTTTCAACTCGATCACCAAGAAAGATAGAAGGAATTACTTTTCTATTCAGAATTAACTAGTGTTCGAGCCTCGCTTCGCGGCGGGGTTCGGTTTTCAATGTATTTTATTGCATTTAGTTTGTAAAATCATTTTGTGGTTAACGATGATGTCGTTGAAGCGCAACTCGAGGCGAACTAAAAGGTATAATCCGTGAAAGATTTAAATGTTATTTTAAATTAACAATATATGTGCATCTCCGCATTTCGCTATGGAATTGTCGACTTTTAAAACTTTAACGGAGAATTAACGTGTATGAAAAGTACTCCAAATATTTAGCGCTTTTTAAAAAGCGTCCGTTTTGCGTGTAGCTAGTGAAATTGTGTTCCTAAAATTATTTTGAGTTTAACGATGGTGGCGGAAAAATTTAACGAAAAATTTAACTCGTTGCGAACGCGAAGACATGGCCCGTTGAATATTTGGGTGGAGTTTGTTTAAGAATTTTTTTTTATGAGAATGAGTATTTGACAATTTATTCCCCAGGGGTAGGTTTGATTTTTTGGATAAAGTGTGGGGGTTTTGTTGTGCAATTTGAAAAAAAAAATGTGAAAAGTCGAAAGTACCCCTAGGTACTATTCATTTTTCCTATGTCTTTTAGATATAGTAACTAGTGTTCGAACCCTCGCTTCGCGCCGGGGATCGGTTTTCAATGTATTATATTGCGTTTAGTTTGTAAAATTATTTCGTGGCTAAAGATGATATCGTTGAAGCGCAATTCGATTCGAATTAAAAGGTATAATCCGTGAAAGATTTAAATGTTATTTTAAATTAACAATATATGTACATCTCCGCGTTTCATTATGGAATTGTCGACTTTTAAAAATTTAACGCAAAATCGACGTGTATGAAAAGTACCTCAAATATTTAGCGTTTTTTAAAAAGCGTCTGTTTTGCTTATAGTTAGTGACAGTGTGCTCCTAAAATTATTTCGAGTTTAACGATGGTGTCAGAAAAATTTAACTCGCTGCGAGCGAGAAGATATGACCCGATGAATATTTGGGTGAAGTTTATTTAATTTTTTTTTATGAAAATGAGTATTTGACACTTTGGGGGGTCGATTTTAATATTTGAACAAACTATGGGGGCTTTTTTGAAAAAAAAAAAGGTGGGTAAAGGGAAAAAGTGAAAGGAAAAAAACGCCTCTGGTGACTATTAATCGTTTTTTGTCTATTAGGTAGTATATAAAGTATGTGGTCGATTTATAATGAATGAGAAGTTTAATGGGTAAAGTTGAAAATATTAAAAGTTTGTGGTATATTTATAAAAGCTATAAAGTTAACTATTATATATGGTGAGGCTAAAATGTAAATAAGTAAAAGATTAGGGGTAGTTTGTGTAACGTGTGAGGGTTACTATTCACTTTGGCTATAGCTTTTAGATATGTAGATGTAATAATAATAATAATAATAATAATAATAATAATAATAATAAAATCTCAAATAGAAATGTAATTTGCTTTAATACTCGTGATTAGTTCGTCGAATTTTTTTATTTACTTACGGTTATTCGTTTACCCGCCAACAGATAGATTTTTCTACCCGTACTCGCGACCCGCTAGTTTATAAATATCCACTCTAACTAATTTTTAGTCACGGATACCGACTACATGTGAGTAAACCCGTGAATAATTATGAAAATGCATTAAAAAAATTAAATTATATAATTAAGTATATGTACGCATGTAAATAGGTATATCTACGAGTAGGGATGGCAATGGATCGGATATGGAGCGGGTGATGCCGTATCCATATTCATATCCATTTAATTTTTGTTCATCCATATCCATATCCATATCCGTTTAGTTTCAGGTCATCCATCCATATCCATATCCAGTGGATCAAGCGGGTTAATGGATATCCAGTGGATATTAATAAAAGTGTTATGATATTTTCTAATATGCGATTAAAATAAAATGTAGTTCATAAGAAATAAATATAACATGACATAATTAAAATCTATCCATAAGAATGTGGAATCTTTGTCGAAGATATAACAAAATTTGTTAAATTTTACTATAAAACATGAATTATGAAAAATTAAATATGAAATTTGTAAGTTTATTTTATTAGATATGCGTGTTTTACTGCAATATCTTTTTTTTAGAACAGCAGCAAAAAACATAAAATTAAAGAACCACTAGCGAGTAGCTAAAGGTCAAAAATTACATAGCATTTATTAGATATGCGTGTTTTACTGCAATATATTATAGTTATTTCATTAGAAAGTTGAAAGCAAAATATAAATCTAACGGTAAATAAGCTTGTAATAGTAAATATGTAAGCATATATCTATATTTATGTATTTGTATATGTATTTCGGGTGGTAATGGATATATCCATGGATGAAACTTTTCATCCATGTCTATATCCATATCCATTTAGGTTCATCCATATCCGTATCAATATCCATTTAAGTTCGTCCATATCCATCACGAAGCGGGTGGATCGGGTGAATATCCACTGGATCGGGTGACCATTGCCATCCCTATCTACGAGTAGCTCAAACGGGCATCACAGATTGACGGGTCGAGTTTTACCCACGTCAGGTATAGAAAATACCTACGACCCGCCAACTGGTACAAAATTTTACTTTGCCCGTACCTGCGAGTACAATTTTTCATAAATACCCGCGCTCGTCACGTGCACGAGTACCCGCGGGTCACAGGTTTTTTTCGCCCATTAACATCCCAAATTTTAAACCAAATGCTATAACATAAACCTCACATATATAGCTAAGTTCGACTACACCTACACCTCCATGAGGAGGTCCAGGACGAGCTTGACCAGTATTCACACCGGAAAGATACCATATCCCACTACATGATCATATCGCCTAGACATCTTGAGCCCGAGCTCATTTTGAACTACGTACTCGAACAATATCCAAACCGGAGAGACACCTGATCTGGCCACGAGCTAGATCCGATCTCAGGTCCATCATGAGCCCCACAATAGTGACTGTCGCGCTGGGTATGATGAGAATATGCGCCACGAGATCGCGAACCCAAACTCATCTTGAACTCCGTACTCGAACAATATCATCCATACCGGATAGACATGCATGTGATCTCGCCATGAGCTAGTCCCGGGCTCACATCCATCATGACCACCACACTAGTGACATGTCGCACTAAGCATGATGAGAATCGGTGAACGCCAGACTTGTCAAGGTTCGACCCAGCAGCCTATAGTAGACACATGTGAGGACCAAACCATTGAAGCCAGTCACACATTCGTTAATAATGTCAACAAACGAATTATATAACCCGCTAAAAAACTGTATTTTTAAAAGAGGAATACAAAATTCCGGAAGAGGAGTAACTAACTATACGGCAACTTAAGATTTTTCTAAATTATATATAAGATAATATGGTACGAGTCCATTTCACATACGCTAATGCTCCTAACATGTTAACATCGTTACTATTTTATTAGAGCTTGCCATTACATTTTAACGGTCATTCCCCTCGCATTGTTTGCACCAAGATATTGCATCAGGTATGCCCTTACATGCGACGTCCTAACTCCCTTATATGTCCATATCTTTATGTACCCGCATATCAAATTGTTACAACTAAGCTTCTAAAATCTAATATAACCAAATATTAACATTACAAGGGTTCACAATCCCACACACTTAACACCTCACAAATCATGCATGTAATACATCTTGTAATATCGAATTATATATTACTTTTTTTTTTTGAAAGGCAAACTCACACACACCACTACACGAATTAATCACGAATTATATATACAAATTGTCCTAAGCATGATTCGAACCCTCAACCTTCTGGTTGAAAGGACTACCTCGATACCGCTGGGCCAATAGCCCTTTGGTTACATATTACATTATTACAATTTATTGATCCTTTTAACAACTCTCAGTTGAGAATTAACCTCTTAAAACCCTCAATCAAGCTTAATCTTGAGACATTTACTAGATTATATAGCGTTACCGATTAATCACTCATACATCTTCATCTCTATATTCAAGAATCTTCATCTCTATATTCAAGATGAAATATTCATAATCACCCTCCATCTAAAATTTTTTCCATCAATAGTTTTTGTTAAAACTATATACGTTTTTTTTCTTTCTTTTCTTTCTCAACTCTCTTATTATTTTATTGTAACCATTAATTATTACTCAATATTTATATTAAAAATATAATATACGGAGTATTTTATTGTAACCATCTATGTAAAAAGAATAATTTATGATGATACATGAACACATTATATGGGGTATATATTTTTTTGAGTTAAAGCTACAAATATGTCATATATTTTTACGTACTTGTGTCTCATTGTAGGTTATATATATATATACCCCAAATACTTTCACTGTAGAGTATAAACTTTCAAAAAACATGTTCATGTAAACGACTAAATTTTTTAACCTAGAACATAAACATGTGATGACGTGTCATCCTACTTGGCGTTGAGTTGTCATTCCACGTAGGAACAAAAGAGAAACTATATAGCTTACATTGAAATAAAAGAGAAACTATATAACCTACATTAGAACAACAGAGAAAATATATAGTTTACATTGCAACAAAAGAGAAAATATATATTTTATTTATAGCTCTCACTTTTAATTATATTCATTTCATGTCATCTCTAAAAGAAAAGAAAAAATGCCACGTAAGTAATTTACCGGTACAACTGGTAGCAGATGACGTTTTGTTGAAATGAGTACACTTTTTGAAAGTTTATAACGTACGACGGAAGTTTGTGATATATAACCTATAATGGGACAAAAGTGAAAGTAATGGGACAAAAATGAAAATATATGACCTATTTGTAGCTTTTACCCCATTTTTTTAGTATACCGAGTATCATGGCTCGTTTTGCGACCTAACTAATTTCAAAACGTCTACACGTTTTGCAGGCAGTTTAGAGTCATCGCGTGTTAACCTCTATGATCACAAGTGAAATTAATTTTTCAACTTTATAGATTCAAACTCATAACTTTTAATTTAAAAGGATAACTGTTGATCACTCAATCACCACCCCATAATTCATTGTATTGTATTCTCTCTCTCTCTCTCTCTCTCTCTATATATATATATATATATATATATATATATATATATGATCAAGAGGGAAGTAACCATTCTGGGGGAATCGGGGGGAAGTAAAAACTTTTTTTTTTCTTTTTTTTCATTTTTTGAAAAAACTTTTTTCACGAACATTATAGATGAGATGAAAATATGAACATTTAGTAGAGACACTTTGTGATAAATGTTTTTATTTTGGCGGGAAAACGCTCGAAGAAGTAATATATAACAATTATCGTGTTTTTCGAGCGTATTTTGAGGTTTTAGCTATTGGGGTTTAGATATTAGGGTTTAGATATTAGGGTTTATAGGGTTTAGATATTAGAGTTTAGAAATTTAGGGTTTAGGGTATAGATTTAGGATTTAGATTGAGTTTTTAACACGGACGATTTAGAGTTTAGGGTTTAAGGTTTGGTGTTTTGGGTTTATTCCATAAACCCAAAATACCAAACCCTAAACCCTAAACCCTAAACCCTAAACTCTAAATCAGGCTAAATTTTACTTCACAAAACATGAAGAAAAAAAACGTTCATATTCTTCACGAACAATATTATCTTGAATGCTATTTTTGTCGATCGTTTTTCCGCCTAAATAATAACATTCATCACGAAGTGTCTCTTCTAAATGTTCATATTTTCGTGTGATCTTGATGCCGGAAAAAAAAAATTTCAAAAAAACAAAATTTTTTTTTTGCTTCCCCCCGATTGGTTACTTCCCCATTGATCCTGCCCATATATATATATATATATATATATATATATATATATATATATATATATATATATATATATCTTAAAATAGTCAAATACTTCTCTAATGCAAAATACACATCATGTTCTTATTAAACCGGTTGGCACCTGAAAATGAAATTGTAGTGGGTGGCAAGTCCATGTGACATTCTGTGTGTAGAGTTGCATGTATTCAGGAACCAGGAATGTGTATTGTGTATAGTGCCTCCTTTGTCCAGATAAAATATCTTAATCAGTGTCTTCAAATATGAATATTAGATCATTCATAATCATCCTAGAAGTGACTTTCACATCAATATCATATCAACTTTATCAATAAACGTTCTTAGAGCACGAAAGCGATAGAGGTGTCCATAGTGTCCATGTTATATATATATATATATATATATATATATATATAGGAGCGTTCAAATGAGAACGTTTTCATTTTAATTTTTGGTGAGAACACTTTTCAACCACAAGTTTTATTTGAATTATCAATAATTAAATTTAATTAGAAAAGAAATTAAAGGGGTGAGTTAGTAAATGTATACTCCGTATTAGAAACCATAACCCCACGGTTCCTTTTATTTCTCAATTTGACGTATTATTCGTTACTAATTCAACAAAATTAGGGTCGCTTCTTTTCTCTTCGTTGCTAATTCAACAAAATTACGGTCGCTTCTTCTCTCACGATATATAATATTAAATGGATGTATCTATAATCTGTATTCAATATGATATGGATCCCTTAACTACATATATACGGAGTACATGTATATATAATGTAATATGCAGTGGATGGATCCTTGTCATCCTTAAATTATGTATGTGTGGGTAATCAGAATATATGTATGCATCATTGTGATTGGTAGAATTTCATGAAGGAATCGGATTAAATTATATTGACTAGTCATAAAATAAATGGATACGTTCGTTAATTTGTATTTGCCTCACTCTACATCATATTCAATGGTATATGCATTAAAAATTGATTATATGAATCCGTAGTTAATCAGTTTGATTGCATCCTATGCATAACTAAAAATCGAGAAAATAAGTGATGCATTTAGTTATTTCTTTATATGCATCCACGTTTACATGAAAATAATTGGCCATTTGTATGATGGATCCACATCTTCATCATTTAATGACGTAACTTAGATATATAAAGCATCCGTTTCAATTAATATTTGGTTGTAAGATAGATACCAGTGAGGAATTAAAGGAATAACAATCAAATTTGAATTTTGAAAACTATTTTGATATTAGGATGAGTTATAAAATTTACGTATAAATTTGAAAACACTACCCTCACTTATTTTTTTCTAATTTAAATTAAACAAACTTGATCAAATCTCATCCAACGGTTGTAAATTGTTCTCACCAAAATATACATATGAGAACATTCTCATGAGATCACTACCCATATATATATATATATATATATATATATATATATATATATATATATATATATATATACCCATATATATATATATATACCCATATATATATATATATATATATATATATATATATATATATATATATATATATATATATATATATATATATATATATATATATATATATATATATATATAGGGGCATGATCAATGGGGAAGTAACCAATCGGGGGGAAGCGGGGGAAGCAAATTTTTGTTTTTTTTTTGTTTGTTGGAATTTTTTTTCCGGCATCAAGATCACACGAAAATATGAACATTTAGAAGAGACACTTCGTGATGAATGTTATTATTTAGGCGGGAAAACGATCGAAAAAAATAACATTCAAGATAATATTGTTCGTGAAGAATATGAACGTTTTTTTTCCATGTTTTGTGAAGTAAAATTTAGCCCGATTTAGAGTTTAGGGTTTAGGGTTTAGGGTTTGGTGTTTTGGGTTTATTCCATAAACCCAAAACACCAAACCCTAAACCCTAAACTCTAAACCGTTCGTTTTAAAAATTCAATCTAAATCCTAAATCTAAACCCTAAATTTCTAAACCCTAATATCTAAACCTCAATAGCTAAAACCTCAACATACGCTCGAAAAACACGATAATTGTTATATATTACTTCTTCGAGCATTTTTCCGCCAAAATAAAAACATTTATCACAAAGTGTCTCTACGGAATGTTCACATTTTCATCCCATCTATAACGTTCGTGAACAAAGTTACAATGTATCAGCGCATATTGCATCCGATTTGAAAGACATCCAACGATCTCCATGACTAACAATTGCCCGAAGTACTAACAAACATCCTAAACTCCATTGAATTCTTCCAATTGAAACAAACCAAACAAACATCATTGGTTCATTCAGCTCTACTCATTAAAGCAAACTTGAGAGCAATAAACCTTGCACCAATATTGTTCAATTCATACTGAAACAAACTTGAAACATACATAACTTGAAGAAATATAAGGCAAAATATTGTATAATCAGTGACCAATTAACTCTCAAACAAACTTGAATCATACATCCTTCAACAAACATTGCACCGGTAGACTTGAAAACAAAAGTAAACAAGAAAAGTGTGAAATCAACATGTCAACTTCCAAGGAGCACAACAAGTCCAAACCCCCTATGTCTGCTAAAAAAACAAATCCAACCACGAGTGGATTACCCCACCGGAAAACACGATATTGGCGGGAAAGTAAATTAAGAGTCAGGTTGCTGGAGTAACCGTTGAGTCATCCTCATTAGGCCAGGAACCAGAAATCAGTGATAAGAAGATAACTTGGTAACCACAACCACTGAAAACTAACCAACACCGAACCCCAGCTTACAAGAAGGTGTCTCAGCCGAAAAAAGAGACATCGGCCGAAAAAGGTTGAGCTCGCTTGAGCAGCTCTTGAAAACACCCCAAGGAAAGAGAAATCGGAATGACAGAAAATGAGAGCACCGCTTAAGAGAAGAAAGGAACGAACAAGAAAAAGCTCCACCAAAAAATCACGCTGCTGGAAAAACAAAAACAAGGAAAAAATTGCAAAGAAAAAGTACTAAAGTAGTACTAGTGTATAGGGATGGCAGTGGATCGGATATGGATCAGGTGATGCCGTATCCATATCCATATCAATTTAGCTTTTGTTCATCCATATCCATATCCATATCCATTTAGTTTCAGATCATCCGTCCATATCCATATCCAATGGATTAAGCGGGTTAATGGATATCCAATGGATATTAAAGAATGTTATAGTATTTTTTGATATGCGATTAAAACATAAACGTAGTATAGAAAAAATAAATATTAAATGACATTAAAAATTCTACCCATAAAAATGTGTAATCTTTGTCGAAGATATAACAAAATTTCCTAAACTTATTATAAAAAATTAAATATGAAATTCGTAAGTTTATTTTGTTAGATATACATGTTTTATTGTAATATATTATAGTTATTTCATTATAGGGTTGAAAACAAAATGTAAATCTAAGGGTAAATGATATTGTAATAGTAAATATATAAGAATATATCTATATTTATTTTTTTGTATACGTATTTCGGGTGGTAATGGATATATCCATGGATGAAACTTTTCATCCATGTCCATATCCATATCCATTTAGGTTCATCCATATCCGTATCCATATCCATTTAGGTTCATCTATATCCATCATGAAGCGGGTGGATCGGGTGGATATCCACCGGATCGGGTGGCCATTGCCATCCCTACTAGTGTACAAGGGAGTCATCGGACCCCCAAACAAACAAATCAGCATCGCAACTCAGAGTTCAATTGCTACTCTTGAACTCGCACCTAAGGTCGGCGGTGGTGGTCAGAAAGAAGCCAAAACTCACAAAAGGATAGTTAAACGCAGAGGACTGAAGAAGAAGAAGAAGGAAACAAGAGGGATCAGCGAGATGTCGGTGGGGGAAAGGGCGAAGACCGGAATGGAAACCAACTGGAATTGAGGTTACAAACCAAGGTAAGAAACTAGATGATGAAAAGAAAATGGTGGATGGAAGTTTTTGAGATTAGGGGTTGGAGAGAGTTTTTGAAATGTATGGTTTTGTCGACAGGATAACACACGATGAATACAGTAGTGTTACAACCTTTTAGCAGTGCTTTAAAACCTTAATGTTAGTACCAAAATAAACAACACATATAAAATAAATGTGTGTAAACATATTTATATATAGTATGGAGTAGATATATCGAAAGATATATAATATACTAGATTTATGAGCCCGTGCGTTGCACGGGAACTCTTCCGCAAACATTATCGAATCTTTTATAATTATATGAATTGCAGATGTAATGCATACAGTGTCAAAAGTACTGTTGTAGTTGAATTAGATGAGTACAAAGAATCTTTTCAGAGTTTGAAAAAAAAAGTATATCAATAAACAAAGTTGAATCGTAAAATGTTATATCAATTAACGATATTGTTGTGGGTGAACTGCTTAAGTATTTTTGTTTTACACAAAACACAAAGATTAAAACTGCTAAATCCGACAATAGCAATACACAAAACACATCACCAACAGTAGAAGATTTATAAGTAACTACATCACCAAAAGTTGGATAACTGAAACTTTGCTTTACACATAACACATAGAATAAAGCTACTTTGTTTTAAGAGCCCGTGCGTTGCACTTTAGCTTAAAAAATAGCATTCGAATACAATTACACTGTTGTTTTCGATAGTTCGTAGTCAATTACATCACGTTTCCTTGTAAATACAGACCCGCTCAACGATGCATCACCTAAGTATATAATCGTGTTATTACATGTAGTTTCTAAAGCCCGTGTGTTACACGCCTAATTAAAAAGAACATTATAATTTAACTATGGGTGGAGGATATGTACCTGACATGTGTACTATGAAAGTTGTAATAGCAACTTGTGTAGACGAAATATTCTTTGCCTTTCTAAGCTATTCACCATATGATCGCCATAACCCCAACCCACAACTAACCAGCCATCCGCGTCGTAAACCTATAACACAAGTTTCATTAGCCATCATTAAAAAGCGTTGATCGTCTCAGCCTAGCTTCATGGTTGTAAATGAATTGAAAATTTTTGAATGTTTTGTCGACATGCTTTATATCGGGTACCTGTAAAAAGATAATATCATCATGAGCAAAATTAAAATAAACGATGGTGAGCCCGACCTAATCCACATAATAACAATGGATGGTGAGCCCATAGAAATAAAGACCATAGCCAAACTCACCATCAAGGGAAGTTGAGTTAAACTTGTGGTACATCAGTAGTCAGAATAATACAACATAAATTCGATTTGAAAAAAAATATGAATTATAAAGATAAAAGAGGTCCTAATATCTATAAACCAATTGATATAAATGAGTCCCGTTCTATAACGATAAGAACATGCCAGAAGTTCAATTATTTTCTCACACAAATAATACTGAATGTAGATTTCTTATTAATGCAAATTTTATATAAAGAAAACACAAAGAAGAAATATTTTGGTACCTTTTCATTAGTTTCTTTACAGTGTATCATGCCTTTTTATAACTCATCCACATTAGCAAGAGCATCTAAACTACCCTTTACCAGCTTCCTCTTTTGCCTCTGCTGTTGGTTTCTCTTTACATTCCACTTGTGTCAATAGGATCTCTCAAATATAACGTCTGAAATGTAGAAACACAGGTAGCACCCTACTTTCATCAATTCAATAGTACGATCCTATTTGGAACCTGAGACAAGATAAAGACACCTTGAAGCTTTTTTTTAGTTGTTCAATCATTTTATCAAACACTTAGTGTGCAATTAACATTAGCATTCATCAAAAGAACTTCTATTAAATCTCAATTTACAATAATAAAAAACAAATACAAAATTAGCATTCATCAAAAGAACTTATATTAAATCTCAATTTACATGCGAGCCGGCACCTGCCTAATCAGACCTTGTTGATCTTTTGCTTTTAGTCTCCTTACTTTGAAGCAATACCCAACGTGTTTGACCCATAAAATTCCTCGGCTCTAAATTCTCATCTTGAAGGTTATATTTGAGAATGAAAAAATCAATATGTACTTTTCATTTTTATGCAACAAAGTCTAAACAACTGCATAGGTCCTGAATGCCATCTATGTTGTTGAATATACTTGACTTGACTGGCAAATTTACTAAACTTTTCCAATCGATTCTCATTAAAAATAAACTCAATAAATTCCAAAAATTCATACTATTAATCCAAATGTTAAGATCTGGACAATAATCTTTATCACCCCAGAACAAACCAAAGTTTCATAAGAACTATAAACTGACTTTTTGTTGTTTGACCAGCAAAAGTCAATCACGACTTAAAGCACACTAACTCAGCATTCTCATCACCAACAACCTATCCATCTTTATATTGTAATCATCTTCTCTTCCAAACCAAATATTATTGTGCAACACATCATGCTTCTAATTATATTTGCAAAGTGTTTAACATAATTTGATATCTTAGGTCACAACTACAAAAATCTTAGGCGTGTACTTTTTTCCCTTAATATTGACCATATGAGACGCAATGTCATACCCCGTCCTAATCCATCTGGACAAATTCATCAACATTTGGTCCCATTGCGAGGTACTGTCCTAAATATGCCATTAACGACTCCAAGTAATATCTCTAAAATGAGCAAATGCACAGCGAAAGATTTCTTTCATACCTGAGAATAAACATGCTTTAAAGTGTCAACCAAAATGTTGGTGAGTTCATTAGTTTATCATAATCATTCATTTCCATCATTTTAATAGACCACAAGATTTCAGATATTTAATTGTACACTTAACCCGAGTACAAAATAATACGCGTAACCCGCGAATTAAAAATCATTCATATGGTGAACACCTGGTAATCGACATTAACAAAACGCATCTAGAATATCCCCATCATTCCGGGACTCTCATCGGACATGATAAAATCGAAGTACTAAAGCATCCGTAACCCGGATGGGGTTTGTTAGGCCCAATAGATCTATCTTTAGGATTTACGTCAATTAGGGTTTCTGTTCCCTAATTCTTAGATTACCAGACTAAAAAGGGTGATATTCGATTCGATAATACAACCATAGAATGTAGTTTCGATTACTTGTGTCTATTACGCAAAACATTTATAAAAGCAGCGCATGTATTCTCAGTCCCAAAAATATATATTGCAAAAGCATTTAAAAAGGGTGCAAATGAAATTCACAATACGATATTTTGTAGTAAAAATATGCATACGACGGAACTGAACAATGCAGAGTTGACCTCGGATTCACGAACCTATATCAAGTATATATATATATATATATATATATATATATATATATATATATATATATTAAATATCAAGTATATATATATATATATATATATATATATATATATATATATATATATATATATATATATATATATATATATTAACACATATCATAATTAATCAACTAAATTTATTTATATTTTATAATGTGTTAAGATTAATATCGTTATGTATATTTATTTACATTATTGCTTATAATTTGTCATAACATATATATATATATATATATATATATATATATATATATATATATATATATATATATATATAATTTAATTAATGTTATATCAATATAAATACTAATATATTAGTTAGTATATTAAAAACATATTAGTATGTATTATTAGTTTACCTGTAATATATTTTACATAGATATCATACGTTTGTTAAAATAATACTAAAATATTAATAGTTTGGATAAAAATGATAATAATAATGATTAAAAATAATAATAATAATAATAATGTTTAAAAGTAGTAATAATCTTAATAATAATAATAATACTAATGTTAATAATAATAATGATAATGATAAAAATAATAAAAATAACAATTATAATAATAATAATTTTAATAAAAATAATATTTTTAATAATAATGATAATCTATTTAATCATGACTTACTTAGAATTATATTCATAACCATATCTTTATATTTTCTTAATCATAAATCTCATAATCATATTAAAAACTTGAATCATAATCCTTATATCGTTATAATTATAGTTATATCCCTAATTATTTTTATCATGCTTTTAATATCAATAATAATAATAATAATAATAATAATAATAATAATAATAATAATAATAATAATAACAATAATAATAATAATACCTCAATGTAACAAGCCTTTAAAAATTAAACGCCTATGCCCGGGCTCGAACCCGAGACCTCTCGGTTAAACACCCACACCCTAACCAGTTGATCTGCTTACTATTTTCTATTTTAAATTTTGAATTAAAACTATATAACCCATTAAACTGTATGTTCTTTTTCTTCCTCATCATCGTATCTATCATCAATATCATTTCATTCCTTTGCATACCATCATGATATTATTTCATCATCGTCATACTCACCGAACCATAACTTCATCATAATCGTGATCATCTCATCCTTATCACGATTATCATATGTTCATCGTGTCATCTTTATCTTGTACATCATCTATCATTATCATATCCTCATCATCAAATATATTCGTTTAGTCATCGTCTTCACCATCATCATCATTTCATCTCGTTCACTATCCTCATCTTCAATTTCATTCGTACATCATTTGTGAATTACAAAGAGTGCAAATAAAACAACGGCCCAAGCAAAACATGGCAGCCCACTCGTGTAGATAAGCTAAGCCCAAGAGACAACATAATCAAGCCCAACATCAAAATCCCATTTGCAACACCCCTTAATCTAAGAAACGGCCAAAAAAAAAAAAACAATTTACGGATCCCACTTGTGTCGGCTGTAATCTATGGAATCCCACCATCATGATTAAATTAATCATGAACATATTCCTCATCATTCACGTATATGTCTGTCCCCCCACGATCATTAAATATAAAAAATTCGTTGTTTGTATATCCCAAAACAAGCATAGCGAAAACAGGAAAATTATGGGGTGTTCGGTTATGATTAAAACAAACGAAGGAAAAGGAGAAGAAAGAATTTAAAGATGGGGTTGGAGCCATGGTTTGAGGTTTCAATGGTAGTCCATGGTGGTTGTGGATTTCGGTTTAGATGAAGGTGGTGGTGATTTAATGGCGGTGAACTCAAGAAACTGAAGGTGATGGTTGTGAGTGTTCTCAATATAAACAGCAAGAAAATATATTGAGCAGCTTGTAGGTTATGGTGGTGGTGATCGATGTTCACAAAAAAAAATGGAGGTGAGAGAGAGAGAGATATGGTGAGTTAGAGAGAGTGAGATGGAGGTTGTGGTTCAAACGGTGAAGAAGATGGTTGGTGATGATGTCCGTTTAATCGATGGTGGTTGTAGGGTTGTTTCGGTGGTAGTATGATGGTGATAGAGCCGAAAGTGTGGTGCTCACGGTGATGGTCTTCAGTGGGTGGTTGTCGTGTGGGTGGTTCTCCGGTGGTTATGGGTGGTGATTGTTTCCAGTTAACAATAGCCGATGGGTGTGGTGAAGGTAAACAAAACATAAACATAATATGCATGTGGTTCTCAATGGTCTGTTGTATGTTGATGAACCGAAAAATATATTGTGAAAGTGATGGCTCGTTGGTGTTCCATGGTGGTTAATGTGGTGAATATATCACGTTGGTGGGTTTAAGTTCATCGGTATTAGAAAGGTGGTGTTGAAAGTTGTATGGTTTCCGAATTAAGAAGAGAAGGAGGAGAATGGTAAGATGGCTGTCGATTGGTTAGAAATCATCGGTGGTGGATGGTTCACGTTAGAAACATGTGACCGATAGTAGCAACAAATAATTCATGGTGACGGTTTGGTGATGGGTTGATGATGTTGTTTTTAGCTCGTATAGAAAGATAGAATCATAGGAGATGGGCTGCAGTGGTAGTTAACTACAAGAAATATACAATGGTGGTATGATGAGTTTCAAGTGATAGATGATTAAGGTGGGAGGTTGTTCTCGTATTGTATGTAAATGTATCCATATATGTAAGCTTAAATGTAAGTGTAAAGGATATATGTATAATTTATAATATCATAATATCTCATTCGATTGATGCAGAAAGAAAAAGGCAAAAGGCAACAATGTATCCCAATCAATATATCAATCAATTAATTATTATTTTTAATATACCTTATATATATATAATTATATATATACATCGATTCATAACAACTTAATTATATCGTTTATTATTTTACAACTTAATTCTTACAATTAAATCATATATTATTTCAAATTATATTTCATATTATTATGTATATTTGTATATATATGTATCTATTTACAAATAGTGATTCGTGAATCGTCGAGAACTGTCGAAGGGCAATTGAAACAGTTCAAAAATTTTGAGACTTAGTTTAACAGACTTTGATTATCGTGTCAAAAATATTAGATTGTATCGAGAGTTTGGTTTAAAATTAGTCGAAATTTTTCGTGTCGTCACAGTACCTACCCGTTAAAGAAATTTCGTCCCGAAATTTGATCGAGGTTGTCATGGTTAACAATAAAAATGTTTTCATGACGAGTATGAGTTGATAAATAGATTTTTATCACCATTGAATAATATGGATAAAACGATTCGATTGCTCGAAGAGTATAAGTGAAGCTATCACAAAAGAGTGAACTAAGAAAAATAACGATTCGTCTTGACTTTTGACGTAGTCACTGTTGAATTCCGGAATTCAAGGGATTTAAAGAAAATCTTCGTAATCCATAAAAGATCTGATTAAAGAAATTTTGATTTTATGCGATAACCTGCCTTGATTTCTTTGTCCGATATTTCCACTATAAATTAACCTCTTCCGTTCTATTATTTTCACCACCCCCATACTTTCTTCCTCAATTCATTCTTCCAAAGATTGTGAAAAATGCTCAATCCAGTTCTGATTCTTGATATTTTCCTATCTACCGCATCCGTCATTCTTCTTTTCCATTTATCACCGTAGGAATTCATTCTCTTCTACTATTAACTTGGGGTTATAGTAATTCTAATTCTCCCGACTCTAAGTAAGGCGATCAAGACGTCTCGAATTCGTAGATATGAAGTTTGATTGAACATAACTAAGATTCTAAGCAGAAAGGAATTGTATTAGTACGATCTGATTTGTCAAATTACCAGAATATCCGGGAAAGATAGAACTATCAAGTAATTATGTTTTTGATGTGTTTTGAGGTTAAGTAGAATGAAAGAGTTATGTAACATGGTACATGATGACGGTATGATCTGTAAATCATCACGTTCCATTAGAAACTCAGCATAACTTACTGTAATATAATCACGTTGACCAAGTGTCATTATATTATACTAACTCGTGCTTCAGTTCCCAACACTACTTTAAAAACATACATACTTTAAACTCGAGGGTTTCAAAATTTAGAAACTAAAATAGTTTATTTTATGATATAACGCAGATAGCGCGAAGAGGTAAATAATTTCAGATAAGAATAGTTATGAAAATATCTTCAGAAATATCGAGGATATTTATAATGAAAGATATGATGATATTTTAGAATATCTAAGATCGGAGGATGATAAAGAATATTGTCTGCAAGGGTTTAGAGTAACGAGCAAGGTATTGGTTGATGACTTCAGCAGATACTGAATCATTTGAATTCTTTGAAGGCAGGTTTTGTCTTTGTGATTTATCCATAGCCTCCTCCATGGTTTGCTCAATCCGTTTTCCAGTTCCAACATTTCTGAGCTTTGTCAACATGCAATTCTTTATCATCAAACTTTTGGCTGTTAAGGTCGTTTACAGTTTTTGTTGCTTCATTCAACTTTTTCAAATTTCAGAGTATTGATTTGCAGACTGGTTGCTTTTTAGAATTTCAGAATGGAAGATCATAATTCTAAGAGATAAATGTTATATGTACGTACTGTTGATGTAGTAACGCTGCGATATTTCAAAATATTGATTGCTAGTTCTCGTTATAAGATGCGGATGAGTATATGATAGGGTTTCGATAAATATAATGATTTTTCGAAAAGTCAAAGATCAACGAAGTTGCTGGTAAATTTACTGCTAATGTGGTGAGATATAAACGGTTCTTCGGTAACGATGATGAAAAGATAACATATATATCAAGGTTATAATAAGATTGTTTCGAACGAAAAGTCGAAGTTGACTTGTTGGAGCTGTGACAAAATTGGCTAATTTGAAAAATGATTGCAATGTTATTTTCGGTAATAACAATGCCAACGGAGCTAGCACAGATAAGTATTAAACGTTTACTCAGGTTCCCAGTGTTTTCAAGTGCATAACTATATGCATCAATCTTTTCTTCCGTAGATGAGGTGCGGTTGGTTCATCCTCTCGGTTGAGGTGTTTTCAAGAATCATGAAAGGTTTGAACGCAGATTATAATCGTCAAGATACAAATGAGGCTTAAGATGAAATCAAGTGGCAAACTTGAAGAAATGTTTAGTTTCATATGTTATAATTAATATTTTAATTCATTTTAATTGTCCAATATTATTAGTCCACAGTTAGTAGTCCACAATTAGTAGTTCAACAATTCATATATAGTTTAATATATAATATACGAATTAATTAATACGTGTCGTGACCCATTATATACATGTCTCAGACTCGATCACAACTCAAAGTATATATATTATTTAGAATCAACCTCAACCCTGTATAGCTAACTCGAGCATTACTGCATATAGAGTGTCTATGGTTATTCCAAATAATATATATAGATGACATCGATATGATATGTCAAAACATTGTATACGTGTCCCGATATTTAAAACGCGTGAATAACAGTATTTAAATGACGATAAATAAAGTGCGTAAAATAAATAACAAAAATTAAATGACGATAAATAAAATTGCGATAAATAAAATGTAATAAGGAATTAACAGTTAGCTAGGATTTTGTTAGCGTGGATTCTTAACAAAATTTCCCATAGTTAATTTGTTTGTTTCTAACAAATTTTATTTTTTTGTCCAATGTTTTCTTCATTATGCCACTTGTTGGATTCTGATAAGTCAAAATCCAAATATGAAATTGAATAAAAATGGTTATTCTGTGGTGAACGGATTCGTATATATGTGGATGTAAGTAAGATAGTAAATGACTGTTGAATCAGATTCGAAGAATGTACAGTGTAACTTATTAATGTGAAATTTAAATATTCCTCGGGTATTACCTACGCGTTAAAATATTTTCACCATTAACAGTTTGTACAAAAGAATTTTTAATTACAATCTTTATGAAAACATATATACATATATATTTTTTTCAGATGTAATCATGGATTTAATGAGTCAATATGATATTAAACTCATTTGATTTACCGTTAGAACAAGAATATATAATCTCTAAAACATTAGAGATTACATAATTGCCATGTCGAACGAAGATAAATGATGTAGAACGATGATTATACTTGAGGTATAATTTGTGATGTTGAGGCGTGCGATGTTGCTGGTACTGGTGCTGTCGGTGTTGATGTTGGTGGTACATTTGAAGCCGATGATGTTGCTGGTGCTTGTAAGTTGTGCACCATATTCTCCAAAGTTGTTATTCGGGCGTGAAGCTCGTTAACTTCTTCTATTATTCCGGTATGATTGGTGGTTTGGACAAACGGATGAATAAGGTTTAGATTATGAAATATTATATAATCATGGCAAGATACTCTGGAAATGAGAGAGAAAATGGTGTTTCGAACCGGTTCGCCGGTAAGTGCTTCAGGTTTTTCGCCAAAAGGTGAATTCGATAGGTGGAAGGGATCGCCTTCTTCGCGTCTCCAATGATTCTGTAGACTACGAACCCATCCTCAATTCATCCAGAATAGATGATGGTTAATTGGTTGATCCATTCCGGTCACACTGTTTTCGGAGCTCGAGTGAAACTCCATATCGAATAGCTGTCGGAATCCGAGGAACTTGAAATAGTAGCGAGTTTCATCTTGCACAGTCAGATAAAGTATTTTCGATAGGAAATAGATTATAGGATTTAGTTTGGTATGCTTCAATACATAATTTATATATGTATATACAATACCAAAATCTCATAAGTCACGTAGGAATCTTCGGAAGCTGTCAGACAAAGTTTATAGTAACAGATATGCTAAGATATGAATTTATCTATACACTATCTACGCAATAAGTGCAGGAAGACGTGTCTAGACTTAGGAATGATAAGCAGGAAATTTTCCTCTAGGAATGATAAGCAAAACTTATAATATGCAGTTAAGGTCGAAGTCCAGACTTGCTATTTCATTCTAACGAATATCAATCAGACTCACTAATGCATGACCTGGTTCTCTAAGACCACCGCTCTGATACCAACTGTCTTACCCCGTCCTAATCCATCTGGACAAAGTCATCAACATTTGGTCCCATTGCGAGGTACTCTCCTAAATATGCCATGAACGACTCCAAGTAATATCTATAAAAAATGCAAATGCACAGCGGAAGATTTCTTTCAAACCTGAGAATAAACATGTTTTAAAGTGTCAACCAATAGGTTTGTGAGTTCATTAGTTTATCATAATCATTTATTTCCATCATTTTAATAGACCACAAGATTTCAGATATTTAATTGTACACGTATCCCGAGTACAAAATAATACGCGTAACCTGAGAATTAAAAATCATTCATATGGTGAACACCTAGTAATTGACATTAACAAAACGCGTCTAGAATATCCCCATCATTCTGGGACTCTCATCGGACATGATAAAATCGAAGTAGTAAAGCATCCGTAACCCGGATGGGGTTTGTTAGGCCCAATAGATCTATCTTTAGGATTCGCGTCAATTAGGGTTTCTGTTCCCTAATTCTTACATTACCAGAATAAAAAGGGTGATATTCGTTTCGATAATCCAACCATAGAATGTAGTTTCGATTACTTGTGTCTATTTCGTAAAACATTTATAAAAGCATCGCATGTATTCTCAGTCCCAAAAATATATATTGCAAAAACATTTAAAAAGGGAGCAAATGAAACTCACAATACGATATTTTGTAATAAAAATATGCATACGACGGAACTGAACAATGCAGAGTTGACCTCAGATTCACGAACCTATATCAAGTATATATATATATATATATATATATATATATATATATATATATATATATATATATATATATATATATATATATTAACACATATCATAATTAATCAACTAAATTTATTTATATTTTATAATGTGTTAAGATTAATATCTTTATGTATATTTAATTACATTATTGCTTATAATTTGTCATAACATATATATATATATATATATATATATATATATATATATATAATTTAATTAATGTTATATCAATATAAATACTAATATATTAGTTAGTATATTAAAAACATATTAGTATGTATTATTACCTGTAATATATTTTACATAGATATCATACGTTTGTTAAAATAATACTAAAATATTAATAGTTTGGATAAAAATGATAATAATAATGATTAAAAATAATAATAATGTTAATAATAATAATAATGTTTAAAAGTAGTAATAATGTTAATAATAATACTAATGTTAATAATAATAATGATAATGATAAAAATAATAAAAATAATAATAATAATAATAATAATAATAATTTTAATAAAAATAATATTTTTAATAATAATGATAATCTATTTAATCATGACTTACTTAGAATTATATTCATAACCATATCCTTACATTTTCTTAATCATAAATCTCATAATCATATTAAAAACTTGAATCATAATCCTTATATCATTATAATTATAGTTATATCCCTAATTATTTTTATCATGCTTTTAATATCAATAATAACAATAATAATAATAATAATAATAACAATAATAATAATAATAATAATAATAATAATAATAATAATAATAATAATAATAATAATAATAATAATACCTCAATGTAACAAGCCTTTAAAAATTAAACGCCCATGCCCGGGCTCGAACCCGAGACCTCTCGGTTAAACACCCACACCCTAACCAGTTGATCTGCTTACTATTTTCTGTTTTAAATTTTGAATTAAAACTATATAACCCATTAAACTGTCCGTTCTCTTTCTTCCTCATCATCGTATCTATCATCAATATCATTTCATTCCTTTGCATACCATCATGATATTATTTCATCATCGTCATACTCACCGAACCATAACTTCACCATAATCGTGATCATCACATCCTTATCACGATTATCATATGTTCATCGTGTCATCTTTATCTTGTACATCATCTATCATTATCATATCCTCATCATCATATATATTCGTTTAATCATCGTCTTCACCATCATCATCATTTCATCTCGTTCACTATCATCATCTTCAATTTCATTCGTACATCGTTTGTGAATTACAAAGAGTGCAAATAAAACAACGGCCCAAGCAAAACATGGCAGCCCACTCGTGTAGATAAGCTAAGCCCAAAAGACAACATAATCAACCCCAACATCAAAATCCCATTTGCAACACCCCTTAATCTAAGAACCGGCCAAAAAAAAAAAAAACAATTTACGGCTCCCACTTGTGTCGGCTGTAATCTATGGAATCCCACCATCACGATTAAATTAATCATGAACATATTCCTCATCATTCACGTGTATGTCTGTCCCCCCACGATCATTAAATAAAAAAAAAATCGTTGTTTGTATATCCCAAAACAAGCATAGCGAAAACAGTAAAATTATGGGGTGTTCGGTTATGATTAAAACAAACGAAGGAAAAGGAGAAGAAAGAATTTAAAGATGGGGTTGGAGCCATGGTTTGAGGTTTCAATGATAGTCCATGGTGGTTGTGGATTTCGGTTTAGATGAAGGTGGTGGTGATTTAATGGCGGTGAACTCAAGAAACCGAAGGTGATGGTTGTGAGTGTTCTCAATATAAACAGCAAGAAAATAGATTGAGCAGCTTGCAGGTTATGGTGGTGGTGATCGATGTTCAAAAAAAAAAAATGGAGGTGAGAGAGAGATATGGTGAGTTAGAGAGCGAGTGAGATGGAGGTTATGGTTTAAACGGTGAAGAAGATGGTTAGTGATGATGTCCATTTAATCGATGGTGATTGTAGGGTTGTTCCGGTGGTCGTATGATGGTGATAGAGCAGAAAGTGTGGTGCTCACGGTGATGGTCTTCAGTGGGTGGTTGTCGTGTGGGTGGTTCTCTGGTGGTTATGGGTGGTGATTGTTTCCAGTTAACAATAGCCGATGGGTGTGGTGAAGGTAAACAAAACATAAACATAATATGCATGTGGTTCTCAATGGTTTGTTGTATGTTGATGAACCGAAAAAAATATTTTGAAGGTGGTGGCTCGTTGGTGTTCCATGGTGGTTAATGTGGTGAATATATCACGTTGGTGGATTTAAGTTCATCGGTATGAGAAAGGTGGTGTTGAAAGTTGTATGGTTGCCGAATTAAGAAGAGAAGGAGGAGAATGGTAAGATGGCTGTCGATTGGTTAGTAATCATCAGTGGTGGATGGTTCACATTAGAAACAGGTGACCGGTAGTAGCAACAAATAATTCATGGTGACGGTTTGGTGATGAGTTGATGATGTTGTTTTTAGCTCGTATAGAAAGATAGAATCATAGGAGACGGGCTGCAGTGGTAGTTAACTACAAGAAATATACAATGGTGGTATGATGAGTTTCAAGTGATAGATGATTAAGGTGGGAGGTTGTTCTCGTATTGTATGTAAATGTATCCATATATGTAAGCTTAAATGTAAGTGCAAAGGATATATGTATAATTTATAATAACATAATATCTCATTCGATTGATGCAGAAAGAAAAAGGCAAAAGGCAACAGTGTATCCCAATCAATATATCAATCAATTAATTATTATTTTTAATATACCTTATATATATATATATAATTATATATATATATATATATATATATATACATCGATTCATAACGACTTAATTATATCATTTATTATTTTATAAATTAATTCTTACAATTAAATCATATATTATTTCAAATTATATTTCATATTATTATGTATATTTGTATATATATGTATCTATTCACAAATAGTGGTTCGTGAATCGTCAGAACAGTCGAAGGGCAATTGAAACAGTTCAAAAATTTTGAGACTCAGTTTAACAGACTTTGATTATCGTGTCAAAAATATTAGATCGTATTGAGAGTTTGGTTTAAAATTAGTCGAAATTTTCCGGGTCGTCGCAAGTTTCTTGCAAAACAGAACTTCAATTCTAAAATATGGAACAAACCTTCGCTGTTTATAATAACTGCAGCCACCATTGAAAAAATGCTCAGACCTTTAGTTTATCGGACACCATATCTAATGTCAATTTCATTTCGTCTACTTGACTATGAAACCCATTAATAAGAACTGCAGCCACCATCCCACTTAAAAAAACCAACTCAAAGTCAATAATTAGAACCTGTGAAATATAACGACCCGTCCTAATCCATCTGGACGAATACATTACATTTGGTTACATCGCGAGGTATTTGACCTCTATATGATACATTTTACAAACATTGCATTTCATAATATGTCCAACTATAATTGACTTAATAATAATCTCGATGAACTCAACGACTCGAATGCAACGTCTTTTGAAATATGCCATGAATGAGTCCAAGTAATATCTTTAAAATGAGTAAACGCACAGCTGAAGATTTCTTTAATACCTGAGAATAAACATGCTTTCAAGTGTCAACCAAAAGGTTGGTGAGTTCATTAGTTTATCGTAAACATTCATTTCCATCATTTTAATAGACCGCAAGATTTCATATATTTAATTGTACACGTAACCCGAGTACAAAATAACACGTGTAACCCGCGAATTAAAAATCATTCATATGGTGAACGCTTGATAACCGACTTAACTTTAATGCATAGAATATCCCCAAACAGAACCTCTCGTCTGTATAATAATAATAATCTCGAAGTACTAAAGCATCCGTACCCCGGATGGGACTTGTCGAGGTCCATAGATCTATCTTTAGGATTCACGTCAATTAGGGGCCATACCCGTTTCCTAATTATTAGGTTACCAAACTAAAAAGGGGTGATATTCAATATTCATAATCCAGCCATAGAATGTAGTTTTTGATCACTTGTGTCTATTTCGTAAAACATTAATAAAATCAGCGCATGTATTCTCAGTCCCAAAAATATATATAAAAAGGGAGTAATGAAACTCACGATACGATATTTTGTAGTAAAAATATTCATACGACGGAACCGAACAATGCAGGGTTGGCCTCGGATTCACGAACCTATATCATTAATATATATTAACACATATATTTGTAGTCGAACAAATTTATATATATTATATCTTAGTTTATATGTTATATGTATTTAATTTGTATACATTTAAACTGATTAAAAGTTATACATGTAGATATATTAATATGTATATTAGTATTTTATCAATACTTTGTTATATGTAATATTAATAAAAATAATGTTAATATGTTTAGTATATAATTATATGTAATATAAGTATAATATTTATTTGTTATAAAAACAATAATAAAAATGATAATTAAAATAATAATGATAATTAAAATAGTAATGATAATAATGATAGTTTTTAATAATAATGTAAATTAATAATAATAATATTAAAAATAATAATGTTTTTATATAAAAATCATTTCAGTGATAATAATAATAAGGAAAATGATTATTTTAATACTATAACTAATAATAATTATTATAACTATAAAAAAAATAAATGAGTTATACATACATATATCGTTCATAACTTAATTTTATTTTATATGTATTCATAATATTATCTATTATCAACTCCTATGATTTTATCTATTTTTATCATACTTAACATACATATGATCATAATATTATCCAAATTTTTAATCCAAACACTTACAATACTTAATAATAATTCTTATAATAATAGTAATAATAATAATAATAATACAAATAATAATAATAATAATAATAATAATAATAATAATAATAATAATAATAATAATAATAACACTTATGTTCTTAATAATAATGATAATAATAGTATTAATAATGATAATATAAATTTTATGATAATAAGAGTTATACCCTCTTAAACGCCATCGATCATAATCGCCATTCATCATCACCATCGTCCATGACCATCACGATCATCATCAACATCATTTCGATCATCTTTATCGTTATCATCATACTCGATTCATAATCATAATAATAATAATAATAATAATAATAATAATAATAATAATAATAATAATAATAATAATAATAATAATATTAATAATAATGATAAAAATAATAAAAATCATGAAGATAATAATAATACTAATAATAATTTATACCATCATCATATTCATGATAATCATCATCATTATCATCATAATATCAGCTCACCATCATCATCATAACAATTCACCATCATCATCATGTAACATAAACATCATTAAACATTCGTATATCATCATCAATCTCTTTTTCATACCATCATCTTCGTTATCATCTGCCATCATCATCATAGACTCATCATCATCTTATTATCTAATCCGTAATCATTATAATCATCATCATGTGCGTTATCATTATGATCCTCATCATATAATAACATCATTAACGTAGCCTTATTAAAAGATCGATCTAGTTTCTTGAACCTAATTAATTTGTAGCCCAACAACAAATAAAAATCCAAATACACAATCACAAGCCCAACTAGTTTGTTGATTTAAATGGCCTATCGTGTAGCCTGATACCTCCCTATCCTTTTTTAAAACTCGATAGGAAAAGGAAGTGGGTCATTCGGTGAATTAAATAATCATCATAGTTCCATCATTCACGATCACCATTCTTCGTTACTTCATCATTGATCACCATCATTATCATAAATCATCGTGACATCATCATCATCAAACTTCGATTTGCAGCAACAATAGGAACAAGGATTCGAGTGGTGTTTTTACGTGGTCTTGGGTGTGACAGGAAGTAGTAAACAGAAGTGGGAGGGAGGATGAGAGAGAAGGAGATGTAGAGATGATGGATGATGGTTCATGGTTCTAACAAAACAGAAAAATAAACTGCAGCAGTTGCAGTGGTGGCGGTTGTTTCTAACGATGGTGTTGGAGTGGTGGCAATATGGTGATCATGGGTTTCGGTCTAAGATAGTAACACAAACAAGGCAGTAGCAGTATACACGATGATGAAGATAGTGGTGGCTTTTTGATTCATAAACGAAAAGAAAAGAAAGAAGAATATATATATATATATATATATATATATATATATATATATATAACTCGAAGGTGGTAGAGGATGGATAGTAGTGACCGGTGGTGGTTGTTTATGGCGATGGTAGCTGTGGTGGCCGACTGTGGTGGTGTGGTTAGCTGTAAAAACACAATGGCGTAATCTGTCTGAGAGAAATAGAGAGCACAAGAGTGGTGGTGGTTGTTTACCGTAGGTGATGGTGGTCATGGTGATTGCGAGTGGTCGATGGTGGTTGTTGGTGGTCTCGGTGGTTAGTGGTGGTGAGGATGATTAAATGGCTGTGGAAGTTAAAGTTGATCATATATTGATAAGTATATGTATATGATATATATATATATCTGAATCTATAACATAATAAGAATATAATAATTATAATATAAATTAATAATAATAATCAATCATGAAACAGTAAATCATATATTATGATGTAATAAAAAAATAACACGTTAACAATTCATAGCTGCCATCAACTATTCAATTACGGACTGGATTTCGTGCCTCTTTGTTAATCAGTGGCGGATAAAAGTCTTCTGAAAAATCCGATATTTTTAAATTAACTATATTTATTTATTTTGGTCATTATGGTAAAAAATTCAGTCATTAATTATTAAATAAAAATTACAACAATTATTCACTCCCAACCCCAAGTAAAATATAAAAAGTTTTAAAATTCAACAAATAGTTCCTAAATATATTTTTAATAAGCCTATAATTTATATAACTCATTTTCGGATCACCGTTTATTTTAAAATTATATAAGTTTGAATTTAACTTACTTAATATCAATCGGACCGTTAAATGAGTATTACAATCATTTAACATTTATTTTTAATATACATTATATATATATATATATATATATATATATATATATATATATATATATATATATAGATTCATTTTAAAGTATAACTTCATTATCTTATATTATTTTATTTTACATATTTATTTCTAATACTTAAATAGTATTTTATTTCAATTTATATTTCAAATCATTATATATATACATTTAAATATATATATATATATATATATATATATATATATATATATATATATATATATATATATATATATATATGTATCTATTTATAACTAGTTGTTCGTGAATAGTCGGGAATGGTCAAATGTTAATTGAACACATGAACATAGTTTTCAAAGTTTTTGAGATTTCAACATTACAGACATTACTTATCGTGTCGGAAATATATAAAGATTAAGTTTAAATTTGGTCGGAAATTTCTGGGTCGTCACAGTACCTACCCGTTAAAGAAATTTTGTCCCCGAAATTTGCTAGAGATCATCATGGTTGACAATAAGTATGTTTTCATGACGAATATGAGTTGATAAATAGAGTTTTATTACCATAGAGTAATATGGATAAAAACAATTCGATTACTCGAAGCGTCTGAATGAAGCTATCGCAAAAGAGTGATATGAGAAGACAAGATTTGTCCTAACCTTTGATGTAGTCACGTTTGAATTTAGAAAATAAGGTGCATCTTAACTGTTGACGTTGTCTTGGTTGAATTCCGAAAATTTAAAGAAAATCTTCAAAATCTAAAGATTTGATTCTAAGAAAATTAAGGAATTTAGGATTCCCTTCGGTTAAATGCGATGATCTGTTTTGATTGCTCTGTCGGATATCTCACTATAAATCCACTCTCTTTGTTTCCTTTATATTTTGGAGTTCCATCCTTTTGTTTTCTCTTTCTGTCTTTAAGTCAAGCGAATAATGGTCCAGAATTCGTAGGTATGAATTTCGAAATGAACAGAATTAATGTTCTAAGAGAGAGATCGTAATAGCACGATCGTGATTGGTTAAGTTACCAGAATTCATGAGAAGGGATAGAACTATCAAGAAAATATGTTCTTGATATAATTAGAGATAAAGTAGAATGCAAGAGTCGTGTAATATGGCACATGATGACGTTATGGTCTGTGAATCATCACGTTTCATTAGAAACTCAGCATGACTTACTGTAATATAATCAGGTTGATCAAGTGTCATTATATTATACTAACTCATTCTCCAGTTCCCAACACTACTTAAAAAACATTCATATTTAAATTCAGAGGTTTACAGAATATAGGAATTAAACAGTTTCCTTTATGATGTAATACAGATAACGCGAAGAGATAAATGATTTCAGATAACAATGGTTATAATAATATCTTCAGAAATATCGAGGATATTTATAATGAAAGATATGATGATATCTTAGAATTTCAGAATCAAAGTGGGATGAAGAAATTCATTCACAATGATTTAGACCAATTAAGGAGCAAGGTATTCGTTAATGACTTCAGCAGCTGCTAAATCATTTGGATTCTTTGAAGGCAGGTTTAGTTTTTTGTTTTTGTTTTTTTTTTGTGATTTGTCTACAGCCTCCTTCATGGTTTGCTCAATCCGTTTTCCAGTCCCAACTTTTATGCTTTGCCAACATACTATTCCTTATCATCAAACTTCTGACAGTTAAGGTTGTTTACGGTTATTTACAGTTTCTGCTGCTTCATTCAGCTTCTTCAGTATTTGGAGTACTGATTCATAAACTGGGTGCTGTTCAGAATTTCAAAATGGAAAATCATAATTCTAAGAGACACATGATGTATGTATACATATAACTGTTGATGTAGAAATGTTAAGAGATTCAAAATACGGATTGCTGATTTTCAGTAATTGATATGGCAATTCTCGTTATAAGATACGGATGAATATATGATAAGGTTTTAATGAACAAATATAATGGTTCTTCGGAGAGACTTAAGCCAATAAGTAATGAAGTTGTTGGTAAGTTTACTGCTAATGTGGTAGGATATAAACGGTTCTTCTGGTAACGATGATGAAAAGGGTAATCGTATATATCAGGGTTATAATAAGGCTACTTCAGATGAAAAGTCGAAGTTGTCTTGCTGGAGCTGTGACAAACTTTGCTATTTTGAAAAGGAATTGCAAAGTTATTTTAGGTAATAACAACGCCAAAGGAGCTAGCACAATTTCAGGTTAAGGGTTTACTCAGCTTTCGAAAGTTCTTCAGGTGTATAACTATATGCATCAATCTTTTCTTCCGTAGATGAAGTGCGGTTGATTCATCCTCTCGATTGAGGTGTTTTCAAGAATCATAAAAGGTTTGAACGCAGATTGTAATCGTCAAGATACAAATGAGGTTTAAGATGAAATCAAGTGGCAAACTTGAAGAAATGTTTAGTTTCATATGTTATAATCAATATTTTAATTTATTTTAATTGTCCAATGTTATTAGTCCACAGTTAGTAGTTCAATAATTCATATATAGTTTAATATATAATATTCGAATTAATTAATACGTATCGTGACCCATTATATACATGTCTCAGACTCGATCACAACTCAAAGTAAATATATTATTTGAGAATCAATCTCAACCCTGTATAGCTAACTCGATCATTACCGCATATAGAGTGTCTATGGTTATTCCAAATAATATATATAGATGCGTCGATATGATATGTCAAAACCTTGTATACGTGTCCCGATTTATACGACAATAATTGAAGTGCGTAAAATAAATAACAGAAATTAAATGACGATAAATAAAATTGCGAGAATTAAATTGCGATAAATTAAATTGCGATAATTAAAATGTAATAAGGAATTAGCAGTTAGCTAGGAATAGTTATCTAGGATTTTGTTAGTGTGGATTCTTAACAAAATTTCTCATAGTTAATTTGTTTGTTTCTAACAAATTTTATTTTGTCCAATGTTTTATTCATTATGCCACTTGTTGAATTCTGATAGGTCAAAATCCAAATATGAAATTGAATGAAAATGGTTATTCTGTGGTGAACGGATTCGTATATCTGTGGATGTAAGTAGGATAGTAAATGATCGTTGAATCAAATTCTAAGAATATACATTGTAACTTATTAATGTGAAATCTAAATATTCCTCGGGTATTACCTACCCGTTAAAATATTTTCACCATTAAAAGTTTGTACAAAAGAATTTTTAATTACAATCTTTATGAAAACATATATACATATATATTTTCTTCAGATGTAATCATGGATTTAATGAGTTAATAAGATATTAATCTCATTTGCTTTTCGGTTTGAGCTAGAATAAATAATCTCTAAGACTTTAGAGATTACATAATTGCCATGAAGAACGAAGATAATTGATGTAGAACGATACGTAGAACGGTGATTATACTCGAGGTACAGAATGAGATGTTGAGGCATGGATTGTTGATGGTAATGGTGCTGTTATTGATGGTACTGTTGGTGTCAGTAATATTGCTGAAGCTGGTAATTTTTGCACCATATTCTCCAAATTGATTACTCGAGCGCGAAGTTCGTTGACTTCTTCTATTATTCCGGGATGATTTGTTGGTCGGAACGAGCGGATGAATAAGGTTTAGAATTTTAGATAGAATATAATCGTGACGAGATATCCTGGAAATAAGGGTGAAAATGGTGTTTCGGGCTGGTTCACCGGTAAGTGCTTCAGGTTCTTTGCCAAGAGGTGAATTCGGTTGGTGGAAATGATCGCCTTCTTCGCGTCTCCATTGATTAAGTCAACTAAGAACCCATCAGATGAATTGGGGATGGCTGATTTGTTGATTCATTCTGGTGACGCTGCTTCCGGAGCTTAGGTGAACATCCATGTCGGATTAGCTGTCGGGTTCTGAAGAACTTGAACTAGTGGCTAGTTCCATTTCATATGATTGAATAAAGGATTTTTTGATATGAAATGATTTTCGAATATTGGATGATATTCTAACTACATAGAATATCTATATATATAGTACTAAAGATTTCGTAGACTACGGAGGAATTTACGGTATATGTCAGGCAAAGTTTATAGTAACAGATACGCTAAGATATGAATTTTTGTCTATACACTATTCATGCAATCAATGTAGTAAGATGTGTCTAGACTAAGAATGATAAGCAGATAATTTTCGACAAGAAATGATAAGCAAAACTTTTGACATGCAGACACGGTCGAAGTCCAGACTCATTAATGCATCCTAACAACTACTAGTTAGTGATAGTGCTCCAAATGAACATATAATTAGGCACAATATCCTTCCAATATGTAAAGCTTTTAGTTGTAATTGTTTTATTTTTATGTAATATTCGTTTAAATAAATAAGTGCGAAGACAAAAGAAGAAAATGACAATTTAAAGACGCAAATGACCAAAAAGCTAAAAAGTACAAAGTACAATCCAAGTGGTTCGAAATATTGATGAGAAACGTCTCAAAATTACAAAAGTACAAGTCGCAAAATGCAAAGTACAAGATATTAAATAGTACGCAAGGACGTTCAAAAATCCGGAACCGGGACATAAACCAACTATCAACGCATGACGCAACGGAGCAAAAATGACAAGTCAACTATGCACATAAATATAATATGATATATAATTAATTCTTAAAATTATATATATATTATATTATATATAATAAAATGTCGGCAAAACTAGAAAACAAAGTAATGTATGCTGGCCAGCCTGTCCATGCGATCGCATGGAAATAACAAAGGGAACCCATGCGATTGCATGGATCCCAAAATCAGCTCACATCTATAAAAGGCCAGCGAATTGACGAGTAATATATACCTTTTTCTTCTTCTTCCTCTGTAATCATAATTATATTTTTAATTATAATTTTAATTTTAAATTAAGTTTAATAATAATTGGGTTATTGTAAGGAATGTTTTACAGGTTTTAAAGTCGAAACTCTGTCCGTGTAACGCTACGCGATTAATCACCACTGTAAGCTATGTTCTTCCTTTTTAAATTAATGTCTCGTAACTAAGTTATTATTATGCTTATTTGAGCTGAAGTAATCGTGATGTTGGACTAAATATTAAACCAGGGTTATTAGATTTTGTATCATAATTAAGGTTTGGACAAAAGACCGACACTTGTGGACATTGGACTATTGACTATTAATAGATAGGGGGTATTGTCTAATCGAATGACAACTCATTAGAATCTGTCGAACCTATCTTCAAATTAGTTAATCTAATAATTATTAAAATGATTATGTATGTTCTATTTAGTGACATTTATACGACATCTTTTACGATCATTTAATTAATTATTCAGGTTGGGTAATTGATTATTCATTCTGATCAAGTGGGTAAATTAATATTCATATCTCATTAAAATAGGGGTGGATTACATATAAGGATAATTGGTGTAATTGTTAACAAAGTACTAAAACCTTGGATTACACACAGTTGATAACCTGGTATAATTATTAACAAAGTATTAAAACCTTGTTACAGTTCGAATCCCTAATTAGTTGGAATATTTGACTTCGGGAATAAGGTTAATTTGATGAGCATTTTATAATTATGACCAATGGACTATTATGGACAAAAACCAGATAGGTATCAAATAAACCAGGACAAAGGACAATTAACCCGGGTAACAATTAATTAAAATCAAAATGTCAAACATCATGATTACGGAAGTTTAAATAAGCATAATACTTTTAATTCATATTTCACCGTACCTTTATTTACTGTCATTTTAATTACCGCAATTTACTTTATCGCAATTTAAATTCTGTCATTTATATTATCGTCATTTATCTTTACGCTTTATTTAAAATCGACAAATCGGTCATTAAACGGTAAAAACCCCCTTTTATAATGTAGTATTAATATATATAATTATATATATTTTATATAAATATAGTTGTTAAAAATATAGCGTTAAACTCAGCTAGCTCCCTGTGGAACGAACCGGACACTACTCTACGATTAGGTACACTGCCTATAAGTGTTGTAGCAAGGTTTAGGTATATCCACTATATAGATAAATAAATAACTTGTGTAAATTATATCGTATTTAATAGTATTTCGTAGTAAAAATAATAGTATTTCGTATACACCGCTGCACACATCAAGTTTTTGGCACCGCTGCCGGGGACCCGAAAGCGAAACGCTATAAAAATATATATATATTTTTATTAAGTTTTAATTTTTTTTCCTGTAAAAATACATGTTAAATATTAAAAATACAAAAATATAAAAAAAAAATATATATATATTTTTAAGAGTTTGTTTAAAATATATAAAATTATAAAGTTTTTCTATTTTTATTTTAGTTTTTAAAAAAAAATTAAGTTTCTATTTATTTTATATAAATAAATTAAAAATAGAAAGAAAAAAAAAGTAAAAAAAGCTAATCGGGCCCAACTGTAGCGGCCCATCAGCTGGCCTGGATCCACAACCCATGCGACCGCATGAACCCGTAGGCTAAAACTCATGCGACCACATGAGACAGTCTGACACGCCTGGTCTGAACCTGGTACTGCATTAATTACGGAGTATAATTTAATTATCATTATTATAAACCCTAATTAGGGTTAATTATTATATTAATTAATTTTAGTTTTAATTAATTTGTAATATTTAGTTTAAATTAGTTTTATTAGTTTTAAAATTGATACTTTTATAAATAAATAATATAAAAATAATATTTTTATAAAATTGTATGTTTATAACTTTAAACTTATTTTATATTTTGTATCTTTTTATTAGTTAAAGCGTAATTTTATAATTTTTCGTTCGTACTTAGATTTAAATTTAGTAAAAGCCATAGTTTATTTTTATTTATATATTTTTAGGCTTTGCCGTAAAATCCCTTAAGTGCTTTTTCTTTATACTAAGATTTAGGTGCTTTAGAATTTTGCGACGCCGTTTTAAGATTTTAGTACTTTTTAAGTTATTGCCTTTTTAGATATAGAATTCATTTTAAGCTTTAATACCTTTAGACGTAAGTTTTAATTTTTAGTTTTTAGAATTCTAAGTTTCGACGCTTATTTTCTTATTATTATTTTTTGACCTTTTATTTTTCGACGTTTTTCGACGCACTTTTTTTCTTTCTTATTTCTCGATGCTCTAGTTTTTAGGACATAGAATTTTCTATTTCTTCTCTAAAATTTCAAAACGCAAAATTATTTTAAGCGGTTAAATTGATAGACATCCAAAATTTTCTGGTTCGTAGTAATAGTTGGATTTATTAGTGGCGAGTTGTGGGCTTCCGATTTAAAGTGTCCTAGCTACCTGCTGCATCTATTGGCTATTCGAAACGTGGGCAAAATCAGAAAAGTCTATTAATTTGATAACTTATATAATTTTTATCTTGTATAACTAATAGGATATTCAGTGAATGCACCGAGCAAAACGTTCACCACCTTTCATACGTTCACCACCTGTAACTCGATCAAGACATCTAGCCAATATTGTCGCCGTTGATTTTTCTTTAGAATCGTCATCCAGTCGGCCAAGTACTCCAATTTAAATTTCCGATAATCCATTTTTTGAACCCGACTTCACTACCGAGAACCCGGAGGATATTCAAGGACAATTCCAAGATCCTGAACGACTAATCATTCCTCCTGAACCACAAACCGTTAAATCATAATCCTCTAGTGATTCATATTCAACAATTTCAATTATGGAAGTAACGGAACCTCTAAGTATGGAAGATCGAATGAGAGCCACACGTACGGGCCAAGGTCACGCCATTATTAAGCCAGACATTAATGTGCCAGATTATGAAATCAAAGGACAAATCCTACACATGGTAACTAATCAATGCCAATATAGTGGTACGCCGAAGGAAGATCCAAACGAACATCTTCGAACCTTTAATAGGATCTGCATTCTATTTAAAATCCGAGAAGTGGAGGATGAACAGATCTATCTCATGTTATTTCCCTGGACTTTAAAGGGAGAAGCCAAAGATTGGTTAGAATCGTTACCTGAAGGGGCGATTGATACATGGGACGTTTTAGTTGAAAAATTTCTTAAATAATTCTTTCCGGCATCTGAAGCCGTGAGACTTCAAGGAGAAATTGTTACGTTCACGCAAAAGCCAAATGAAACTCTATATGAGGGGTGGACAAGATTCGAAAAGTTGTTGAGAGGATGTCCTCAACACGGTTTAGATACTTATCAAATAGTACAAATATTCTACCAAGGATGCGACATTGCTACACGAAAAGACATCGACATAACAGCTGGTGGTTCCATTATGAAGAAAACCGCAACTGAAGCTTACAAAATCATTGATAACACAGCCTCCCACTCACATGAGTGGTACTAGGAAAAAGATATTTTTCGTTCATCTAAAGCGGCTAGAGCCGATTCTATCCATGACTTTGATTCCGTTTTCGCAAAAATAGATGCTTTCGAAAGACGAATGGAAAAGATGAATAAAGATATTCACGCAATACGAATCAGTTGTGAGCAATGCGGTGGACCACACTTAACGAAAGATTGCCACATTGAGCAAACCATGGAACAACGTGAGAATGTTTTCTACATGAACCAAAGGCCGAGAAATAATTATCAAAATAATTATCAACCACCAAGGCCAAACTTCAATCGAAATCAAAACATTCTTTACAATCAAAATGGACCCAACAACAACTCGTACAACCAACAAGGTATGAATAACCAACCAACTCAAAACAACACTTTCAATCAACAAAGACCTAGCTTGTATAAACCACCACAACAAACCGAAGAGAAATGGCCAAATCTGAAAGAAATGATGGCAAAGCTAATGGAATCTCAAACACAATTTATTACATCTCAAACCCAAATGAATGAGAGGTTTGATCAATCATTAAGAACTCAACAAGCTTCCATTTTGAATCTAGAAAAACACGTAGGTACTCTTGCTAGCATGATGAATGAGAGGGAACAAGGAAAGCTACCGAGTGATACTGAAGTAAATCCTCAGAATGAGAATGTTAATATGGTATCAACAAATTTTGAAAAACCATCATCAGAAGATGGGAAGGTTTTAGATGTGAGTAACAATGAAGAAGTTACAACACCACCACCACCCGAGTTTGTAAAGCCAGTGGTGGCACCATACAGACCACCCATCCTGTTTCCAAGAAAAGGAGTTGAGTATGAGCAAGTGATAGGTAATAAAGTTTGTGATACCTCTGGAAAGAAGAAGAAGAATAAGAAAGTGCAAGAAACAAAAATCGTAAAAGTTAACCCGGTGAAGACAGTTCCACCAAAAGTTCCACCCAGGTTGGGTGATCCGGGTGAATTTATTGTTCCTTGTCTACTTAGTGATTGTGTCATGTATGATGTACTAGCAGATTTAGGTGCGAGTGTGAGTGTTATGCCTCTTTCATTATATAAGAGATTAGGATTAGGTGAGTTAAGTCCAACAGAGATGAGCGTCCGACTCTTTGATCAAACCATTAAGCACCCAGTTGGAATTGCTGACAACCTACCCGTTCAAGTGGGTAATTTAACCTTTTTAGTCGAATTTATTGTCATTGACATAGAAGAGGACTCAAACATTCTTCTAATTTTAGGTCGACCATTCTTAGCGTCCATCGGGGCGTTATTTGATGTAAGAGAGGGTAGAATGACACTTAGTAATGATGAAAAATCGATCACCTTTGTATGTCGAAAGTCTATATCTCCACCAACCAAAACCGTTGAACCAACAAAAATGATTGGTAAGAACCATATTGTTTTACCAACTCCAACGGTAGTGCTTAACAATAATAAAATGCCTAAGTGTGGGGAAGATGAAGAAACATCTAATGATGACCTGATAACAAAGAACCCCATTGTTGATACGAAATTAAATGACGCCGTTATTAATAGTTCAATGAAGAAACTTATTAAACGGATTAGCGATGCCAGAACCAAGGGGAACTTTAAGTTATGTAACCGTTTAGTATCCAATCTCTCGCATAAAGAAAAGGCAAAACTAGTTGAATTTGTGGATATTACACAGGAATCCGACCAATGGCTTAAATCAAAAGTCACAGATATGCAAGTTGATTATGGTCCAAGAGAAATTGACAATGAAGTTAATCACAAATTCGACACCACAGCTACCTAAGTGTGGGGAGATTCAAATGTTCTAAAAAGAAAACATTGTCTAGAGTTAGTTGTTCTGTTCTCGTGTAGTTCCGAGAATGGAATCCGATTGGTCTTTTCCACTAACAGACACTAAAGAACTAGTTTCATCCCTCCATTCTGAATTTTTGTTTTATAGGTTTTGTATGAAATTAATATGCTTTTTAAATTTAAGTTTTGTGTGAATTTAAAAACAAAATTTACTTTATTTCATTAAGTTTAAAAAAATGATTTCTAAAACTAGTCATAAGTTAAAGACTAGGTCATAGAACCGAAATTGCTTTACCCGAGGGCGGGTCGAAAAATTTTGTTATCATTATTTTTTTTATTGATCTAAAGTATACCAAAAAAATTAAAAAAAAACCCAAAAATCTTTGCTTTTAAAACAATCGCTTTAAAAACGACAAATTTTAAATTTTGTCGAGGGACGGACTAGGTAAACATACCGAAACTACCTAAAGTAAAAGAAAAAAAAATTAAAAAAAAAAAATTATTCAAATTGTTTTAATAAATAAAGGTTTTTATATATAAAATATATATATATATATATATATATATATATATATATATATATATATATATATGTTTGTAGTTTATCTTATGTACAAAACAGGGTAAAACACCGCATTTTCAAAGACTGACATTAAAGTTCAGCAAAAGCTACTAATTTTGACGATAAGACGCAAAACATATGTGAAATTACAACAAAAGGAATGATAGATGGCGGCGCGCCATCTATCATTCGACGACCTTAGTAATTACAAACTGGGTATTTTTAATCACTTTTCTACACTAATTACCCTCATGAATTTATAATTATAGTCTGATTTCATGCAAATGAGGGCATTGCATGATCACAAGTGTGGGGAAGGGTTATAAATTCTCTCGGGTTTACACTTAGTTTAATTGCCAATTTTTGTGAAAATTTGAAAAATTTTCAACTAAATGAATTCAAAATCATGTTTATACATATTTATGAACGATAAAACTAGGTGTTAATACTGAAATTATTGTAACCTCGGAGAGAACATAAATGGAGAAACAACTTAAAACGTTAGAATTCATTTAAAATGGAATAGAGGAGAATAAAAAGGCAAAGAAAAAAATAAATAAAAGCTAAGTGTGGGAAGAATTTACCAAGTTATTTAAAACACATATCACATATGTTTGTACAAGAATATTACAGGTACTTTTGCTTTGGACTAAACTAATCAGTTTTATCCGATTTACTGTAATATATTTGAAAGAAAGATGGATCTACACGATGAATCAATTCCATCATTAAAAGGAAGTAAAGTCTTCCGAAAAAGACACGCGCTTCTTGATTTAGGTTAAGAAGTTGTCGTCCAGACCAGCTGTAGGTTGACGAAAAATCTAGAAAAATCATCTCTAAAATCAGCAGGAAATACACGGACCTCAGCATCAAACATGGTCGCCAAGTGGTCAGACTTATCCTAACCATGAGAGGATCTGTCTCGTAAAATGGGGAGGGCGCCGTGCAAATTAGCTTGATAAGACTAATGAATCAGACCCCTAGAAAGGATAATCTCCTTAAAGATTAAAAATCAGCTTTTAAGCCTGATATTACTCAATCCTTGAGATTGACTTTAAAGATTGAGAATTACAAACTCATGAAATTCGATGATATCTAAACTCGAGCTTGAACGAGAAAATATTTTGATCAAATTAAAACCGATTTGTTTTCTGAAAACCTATTTTCAATGCGTTCATTACCATTGAACGTAAAATACTAAGAATTCACCGGAATTCATTAGGTCACCTGAACCAAATCGGGTGTCAACCGTAAGAACGGTGGTTGCATAACATGGTCGAAGATAGGACCTTGTACCAGACCAAAAAACTATAGGGTGATCTTTACTATTGCTCCTACAAAGGATAGTAATTGCATCCGACACGATATAGACCATAATCAAAAGCATGTCACAGGACATTGCCTTAACAATTGCTTGTTCAACGCTTTCCTTTACAATCGGATGGTAGTTTACCGAAAGGTAATATACGGAGAAAGTATACTGGACGTGTTGCTTTCCCAATACAAGGTTAGCAAGTGGGTGACACAAAACCATAAGTTTTGAGCAAAAATTTTCAAATCTGAAACCCATCAAACCCACAAAAACAATTTACAAACACCGGTGAAGGGTTATTCCGGAAAACTTATCTAGGGTAAAAGCTAGAATGAATTTTCAAAAGATCAAATGTTTTCATAAAGATCCAATTTCCTTAAAGAATCTAAATTTTCATAGTCATGTGGGACTGTAAACCACATCGTTACTATCATTGTTTATACCGCCGTATTAAAATCACTGATGTATAAAGTGTGAGAATAAAAAAGTGATTCAAGTGAAGTGTGATTTTATTTTAAGTTCTGTATTGCTTAAGGACAAATAACGCTCCAGTGTGGGGATATTTGATAGTGCTCCAAATGAACATATAATTAGGCACACTATCCTTCCAATATGTAAAGCTTTTAGTTTTAATTGTTCTATTTTTATGTAATATTTGTTTAAATAAATAAGTGCGAAGACAAAAGAAGAAAATGACAATTTGAAGACGCAAATGACCAAAAAGTACAAAGTACAATCCAAGTGGTTCGAAATATTGATGAGAAACGTCTCAAAATTACAAAAGTACAAGTCGCAAAACGCAAAGTACAAGATATTAAATAGTACGCAAGGACGTTCGAAAATCCGGAACCGGGACATAAACCAACTATCAACGCGCGACGCAACGGAGCAAAAATGACAAGTCAACTATGCACATAAATATAATATGATATATAAATAATTCTTAAAATTATATATATATTATATTATATATAATAAAACGTCGGCAAGACTAGAAAACAAAGTAATGTATGCTGGCCAGCCTGTCTATGCGATCACATAGAAATAACAAAGGGAACCCATGCGATCGCATGGATCTCAAAATCAGCTCACATCTATAAAAGGCCAGTGAATTGACGAGTAATATATACCTTTTTCTTCTTCTTCCTCTGTAATCATAATTATATTTTTAATTATAATTTTAATTTTTAATTAAGTTTAATAATAATTGGGTTATTGTAAGGAATGTTTTACGGGTTTTAAAGTCGGAACTCTATCCGTGTAACGCTACGCGATTAATCACCACTGTAAGCTATGTTCTTCCTTTTTAAATTAATGTCTCGTAACTAAGTTATTATTATGCTTATTTGAGCCGAAGTAATCGTGATGTTGGACTAAATATTAAACCGGGGTTATTAGATTTTGTACCATAATTAGGGTTTAGACAAAAGACCGACACTTTTGGACATTGGACTATTGACTATTAATAGATAGGGGGTATTGTCTAATCGAATGACAACTCATTAGAATATGTCGAACCTATCTTCAAATTAGTTAATCTAATAATTATTAAAATGATTATGTATGTTCTATTTAGTGACGTTTATACGACATCTTTTACGATCATTTAATTAATTATTCGGGTTGGGTAATTGATTATTCATTCTGATCAAGTGGGTAAATTAATATTCATATCTCATTAAAACAGGGGTGGATTACATACAAGGATAATTGGTGTAATTGTTAACAAAGTATTAAAACCTTGGATTACACGCAGTCGATAACCTGGTATAATTATTAACAAAGTATTAAAACCTTGTTACAGTTCGAATCCCTAATTAGTTGGAATATTTGACTTCGGGAATAAGGTTAATTTGACGAGCATTTTATAATTATGACCGATGGACTATTATGCACAAAAACCAGATAGGTATCAAATAAACCAGGACAAAGGACAATTAACCCGGGTAACAATTAATTAAAATCAAAACGTCAAACATCATGATTACGGAAGTTTAAATAAGCATAATACTTTTAATTCATATTTCATCGTACCTTTATTTACTGTCATTTTAATTACCGCAATTTACTTTATCGCAATTTAAATTCTGTAATTTATATTATCGTCAGTTATCTTTACGCTTTATTTAAAATCGACAAACCGGTCATTAAACGGTAAAAACCCCCTTTTATAATAATATTAATATATATAATTATATATATTTTATATAAATATAGTTGTTAAAAATATAGCGTTAAACTCAGCTAGCTCCCTGTGGAATGAACCGGACTTACTAAAAACTACACTACTCGACGATTAGGTACACTGCCTATAAGTGTTGTAGCAAGGTTTGGGTATATCCACTATATAGATAAATAAATAACTTGTGTAAATTGTATCGTATTTAATAGTATTTCGTAGTAAAAATAATAGTATTTCGTATACACTGCTGCACACATCAGTTAGACACACTAATGCAAGACCTGGTTCGCTAAGACCACCGCTCTGATACCAACTGTAACGACCCGTCCTAATCCATCTGGACAAATACATTACATTTGGTTACATCGCGAGGTATTTGACCTCTATATGATACATTATACAAACATTGAATTTCATAATATGTCCAACTATAATTGACTTAATAATAATCTTGATGAACTCAATGACTCGAATGCAACGTCTTTTGAAATATGCCATGAATGACTCTAAGTAATATCTTTAAAATGAGCAAATGCACAACGGAAGATTTCTTTAATACCTGAGAATAAACATGCTTTCAAGTGTCAAACAAAAGGTTGGTGAGTTCATTAGTTTATCGTAAACATTCATTTCCATCATTTTAATAGACCACAAGATTTCATATATTTAATTGTACACGTAACCCGAGTACAAAATAACACGCGTAACCTGAAATGCCCCGTTCATATTAATTATAAACGTTTCATATTAATTGGTTTCTTTGCGAGGTTTTGACCTCTATATGAGACGCTTTTCAAATCTTGCATTCGTTTTTAAAAAAAAAACAACCATAACCTTTATTATTGAATAAAGGTCTTAATGACATAATTTAGATTGTCTATCAAAGACAATCTCCTCAAATAAATAAGTTTTTACACAACCCATTACAATATGATCAAATATATTACAACAAATACTCCGAATGCCAGTTTAAACAATATAAACAATTATGCCGACTCCAAATCTTGACCTTGGGTTGGCATACGACAGCGGAAGCATTTTTAATATTCACCTAAGAATAAACATGCTTAAAACGTCAACAAAAATCTTGGCGAGTCATAGGTTTAATTTCTACATAATAATCATAACATTTAATAAGCCACAAGATTTCAGGATCATTACAACTGCAAAAATCATTCATACGATGAGTCGCCTGGTAACCAACCTTAACATAGAGCGCTTAAGATATCTGGCATCATACATTCCACTATTCAAATGTATGACAAGAACCCTTCGAAGTACTAAATCATTTCCACTATTTGAAAATGGGGGTGGTTGGTGCCCGTAGATCTACCTTTAGGATTCGCGTCAATTAGTGTTTTTAACTAACTCTTAGGTTACCAAGCATAATAATAATAAGTACAGATATCTGGTATAACAAATCAATCGTAGAATGTAGTTCCATGAACTTGTGCTTATTTTGTAAAACATTTATAAATTTTGCATGTATTCTCATCCCAAAATAATTTAAATAGTAAAAATGGGACTATAACTCACTTTCACATATTACTAATTCGTCGAGAATTAGACTTGGCCACGGGTTGATTTATGAACCTATAACATTATATACATATATTAAAATATGATCAAAATATATTCACAATATTTTCTTTATTACGTGTTGATGATTTTAGTTGTCAAGTTAGCAGTCCAATGTTAGTAGTCCATAATTTGTCGTACATGAATAACTTAATATATATCTTGAATCAATCCACGACCCAGTGTATACATATCTCAGTATTGATCACAACTCAAACTATATATATATTTTGGAATCAACCTCAACCCTGTATAGCTAACTCCAACATTTGCATATAGAGTGTCTATGGTTGTTTCGCAATATATATATAGATGGGTCGACATGATAGGTCGAAACATTATATATGTGTCTATGGTATCTCAAGATTACATAATATACAATATAAGTTGATTAAGTTATGGTTGGAATAGATTTCTTACAAATTTTCACGTAGCTAAAATGAGTAGTTTTTACCAATTTTGTTTTACCCGTCATTTCTTCGTTTCAAATCCGTTTTGAGTGATTTAAGCGGCTACGGTTTCATATTGAACTTAACTTTATGAAACTAAACAGAAAAAGTATAGCTTTGTAGTCAGAAATATAAGTTACAAGTCATTTTTGAAAGAGGTAGTCATTTCTGTCGAAAGAACGATATCTTGATGACTATTTTGAAAAACATACTTTCACTTTGAGTTTAACCATGATTTTTGGATATAGTTTCATATTCATAAGAAAAATCATTTTCCCAGAATTATAGCTTTTAAATCAAAGTTTTTCATAGTTTTTAATTATCCAAACCAAAACAGCCCCCGGTTGAACTAAGACGGCGTATATCCGGTTTTACGGTGTTCTTCGTGTTTCCAGGTTTTAAATCATTAAGTTAGCATATCATATAGATATAGAACATGTGTTTAATTTATTTTAAAAGTTAATTTATAAGGATTAACTTTGTTTGCGAACAAGTTTAGAATTAACTAAACTATGTTCTAGTGATTACAAGTTTAGCTCTTCGAATAATATAGTTTTATATGGATGAATCGAATGATGTTATGAACATAATTACTACCTCAAGTTTTCTGGATAAACCTACTGGAAATGAGAAAAATAGATCTAGCTTCAAAGGATCCTTGGATGGCTTGAAAGTTCTTGAAGTATAATCATGACACGAAAACAAGTTCAAGTAAGATTTCCACTTGAAATAAGATTGTTATAGTTATAAAAATTGAATCAAAGTTTGAATATGAATATTACCTTGAATAAGAAAGATAACCTACTATAAATAATAAAGGTTTCTTGATCTTAGATGATAAGTTGGAATGGATTAGAAAGCTTGGAAGTAGTCATGAAGACTTGATATGATTCTTGAAGTGTTCTTGAAAGATGGTTGTTTTTATGATGATTAAAGCTTGTAATTGAAGCTAAAAGATGGTGAAAATGCTTGGAGATGATCAAGTATGATGTTAGGAGTATTTTGAGAGAGAAATTGGAGTGTAAGTATGAGAAAATGGAGTGAAGAAATGGTGTGCATTCATGAATACGTTTTTTACATTTTATAAAGAAAAAAAGATACTTAAGTTTGTTTTCTTGCTAAATAATTCATGCAAGTTGACAAATGATGGTTCCCACACGATGCTTAATCATTTAAGGCTGCTAAGGAGCATATTTTTATTAGTATATATGAATAGTAAATACATCTAGAAGCTGCGTATTATACGAGTACAATACCATACATGTACGAGTAGAATTTTTGATGAAAATGAATGAGAATGTAATTGCAAGCATTTTTGTTAACTAGAAGTACTTTGATATGTGTCTTGAAGTCTTTAAAAAGTGTATTAATACATCTTAAAACACTACACGTATATACATTTTAACGGAGTAGTTAAGTCATCGTTAGTCGTTACATGTAAGTGTTGTTTTGAGACCTTTAAGTTAACGATCTTGTTAAATATAATTGACCCATTGTTATTACACTTAAATGAGATGTTAAATTGTTATGTTAACATGTTAACATGGTGTATTATCATATCTAACATCATATACATATATATATATATATATATATATATATATATATATATATATATATATATATATATATATATATGTGTGTGAAATACTATTACAACGATAATCGTTACATATATGTATATTGTTTCGAAGTCTTTAAGTTAGTAGTCTCATCTTATATATATAACTCATTGTTATTATACTTAATGAGATACTTAAATATCATTTAATCAAATCATAAATATATATATCCAAATATATATTCCTTTAATTAATTATTACGATATATGACGTTCGTGAATCGTCAGACAGACTGGGTGTCCAAACGTTTGTATAAAATTCATTCCAAAAAACTAAGTCTTAATGAGTTTGATTGCTTAACATGTTGGAAACATTAATTATGTAAATATTAATCTTCTATATATTAGCGGAAAAATCCGGGTCGTTACATTACACACCCGTTAAATTAAATTTCGTCCCGAAATTTAGAATAGTACCTAGTTAACGTGCGATATCGGAAAACAAATGCGGGTACTTCAGCTTCATTTGTTCTTCTCGTTCCCAAGTAAATTCAGGTCCTCTACGAGCATTCCATCGAACCTTAACGATTGGTATCTTACTTTGTTTGAGTCGTTTGACCTCACGATCCATAATTTCAACGGGTTCTTCGACAAAATTTAGTTTCTCGTCAATTTTAATCTCGTCTAAAGGAATAATGAGATCTTTGGTAGCTAGGCATTTCTTCAGGTTTGAAACATGAAAGGTGTTATGAATCTTTTCTAATTGTGGAGGTAGCTCAAGTCGATAGGCCACTGGCCCAATACGTTTTTCAATCTTAAATGGCCCAATGTATCTTGGGCTCAATTTTCCCCGCTTTCCAAAACGAATAACACCTTTCCAAGGTGATACCTTAAGCATAACCATATCACCTTCCTCAAACTCTAAAGGTTTTCTTCTAACATTCGCATAGCTCTTTTGTCGACTACGGGCTGTTTTCAATCGTTGCTGAATCTGAATGATTTTATCGGTGGTTTCTTGGATAATATTTGGACCTGTAATCTGTTTATCCCCCACATCACTCCAACAAATCGGGGACCTGCACTTCCTCCCATAAAGTGCCTCGAATGGTGCCGCGTCAATACTAGAATGATAGCTGTTGTTGTAGAAAAACTCAGCTAACGGTAGATGTCGATCCCAACTGCTTCCAAAATCAATAACACATGCTCGTAGCATGTCTTCGAGTGTTTGAATCATCCATTCACTCTGCCCATCAGTTTGTGGATGATAGGTAGTACTTAAATCTAGACGAGTTCCCAACGCTTCGTGTAATGCCTGCCAGAATCTAGAAGTAAATCTGCTATCACGATCAGAGATAATAGAGATTGGTATACCATGTCTAGAAACAACTTCTTTCAGGTATAATCGTGCTAATTTCTCTATACCATCCTCTTCTTTTATTGGCAGAAAGTGTGCTGACTTAGTAAGACGATCGACTATTACCTAAATCATATCATAACCACCTGCGGTTCTTGGTAACTTAGCAATGAAATCCATGGTAATGTTTTTCCATTTCCATTCTGGGATTTCAGGTTGTTGGAGTAGACCTGATGGTTTCTGATGCTCAACTTTGACTTTAGAACAAGTCAAACATGCTCCTACATATGTGGCTATATCGGCCTTCATTCCTGGCCACCAAAAGTTTCTCTTGAGGTCTTGGTACATTTTCCCCGCTCCGGGATGTATTGGATATCTGGTTTTATGTGCTTCATCTAGTACCACTTTCCTCAAATCCCCATTCTTTGGTACCCAAATTCTTTCAGCTAAATACCTGGTTCCGTCTTCCCGAATATTAATCTGTTTTTCTAATCCTTTGGGTATTTCCCTTCCAAAAATTCCTTCATTCAAAACCTCCTGTTGTGCCTCTTTTATTCAAGTAGTAAGATTAGTATGAATAATCATGTTCATAGCTTTTACTCGAATAGGTTCTCTTTCCTTTCGACTCAAGGCATCGGCTACCACATTTGCTTTCCCCAGATGGTAACGGATTTCACAATCATAATCATTTAGCAGCTCAACCCACCTACGCTGCCTCATATTTAGTTGCTTTTGATTTAAAATATGTTGGAGACTTTTGTGGTCGGTGTATATGATAAACTTGACCCCATATAGGTAATGTCTCCACATCTTTAATGCAAAAACAACGGCGCCCAATTCCAGATCGTGTGTGGTGTAGTTTTGTTCATGAATTTTGAGTTGTCGAGAAGCATATGCAATCACCTTCTTCCGTTGCATAAGAACACACCCAAAACCCATTCTTGATGCGTTACAGTAGATAACAAAATCTTCCATTCCGTCAGGTAACAATAAAATAGGTGCCGTAGTCAACTTCTTTTTCAACAATTGGAAGGCACCCTCTTGTTCGGAAGTCCATTCATACTTCTTCCCCTTGTGTGTCAATGCGGTTAAAGGTTTGGCTACTCGGGAGAAATCTTGAATAAACCTCCTATAGTAACCGGCTAAACCCAAAAATTGACGTATTTGTGTTGGAGTTTTCGGGGTCTCCTAATTTTTGATGGCTTCAATCTTGGCGGGATCAACTTTGATTCCATTACTACTGAGTACGTGGCCAAGAAATTGTACTTCATTTAACCAAAAAGCACATTTAGAGAACTTAGAATAAAGTTGTTCTTTTCTTAACAACTCTAACACAAGTCTCAAGTGTTGTTCGTGTTCTTGGTTATTCTTTGAATAGATAAGGATGTCGTCAATAAAGACAATAACAAACTTATCTAAATATGGACTACATACTCGGTGCATGAGGTCCATGAAAACTGCGGGTGCATTGGTTTAACCGAATGGCATAACCATGAATTCGTAATGGCCATAACGAGTTCTGAAGGCTGTTTTTGGTATATCGGCTTCTTTAACCCTCAATTGATAATAACCTAACCTTAAGTCGATTTTAGAGTATACACTCGAACCTTGGAGTTGATCAAATAGGTCATCGATTCGGGGTAAAGGGTATCGGTTTTTTATGGTTACTTTGTTCAGCTCACGGTAATCGATACACATGCGAAAAGACCCATCTTTCTTTTGACGAATAAAATTGGAGCTCCCCATGGTGACGTACTCGGCCGGATAAAACCACGTTCTAATAATTCTTGTAGCTGACTTTTTAATTCTTTCATTTTGGTGGGCGCAAGTCTATATAGAGCACGAGCTATTGGTGCGGCTCCTGGTACAAGATCTATTTGAAATTCAACGGATCGGTGTGGAGGTAGTCCCGGTAATTCGTCCGGAAACACCTCAGGAAATTCTCTTGCAACAGGAACGTCATCGATTTTCTTTTCTTCTTTTTCAACCTTCTCGACGTGTGCTAGTATGGCATAACAACCTTTTTTTATTAGTTTGCGCGCCTTCAAACTACTAATAAGATTTAATTTGGCATTACCCTTTTCTCCGTACACCATTAAGGGTAACCCGTTTTCTCTCAGAATGCGAATCGCCTTCTCATGACAAACAACTTCGACTTTCACCTTGGACATCCAGTCCATTCCAATAATTACGTCGAAGCTACCCAATTCCACCGGTATTAAATCAATTGCAAACGTTTCGCTAACTAAACTAATTTTTCGATTTCGGTAAATTTTATCAACCTTAATTAGTTTACCGTTTGCTACTTCAACTATACACTTTTTATCCAAAGGCGTTAACGGGCAATTTAATTTGGCACAAAATTCTCTACTCATATAACTTCTATCGGCACCCGAATCAAATAAAACATAAGCAGGTGTATTGTTGATAAGAAACGTACCCGTAACAAGCTCCGGGTCTTCCTGTGCTTTCTCCCCATTAATGTTGAAGGCTCTCCCACGGCCTTGCCTATTTCCATTCCTGCACTGGTTTATGGTATGGCCCGGTTTTCCACATCCATAGCAAACAACGCCGTTATTATTTTTTCCGGCATTATTTACTCCTTTGTTTCTATTTGGTCCGTAGACTTCACACTTTGCCGCAATATGGCCATTCGTATTACACTTGGTACATAATTATCTACAAAACCATTTCGGATGAAACGTATCACACCTGGGGCATATAGTTCTTTGCCTTTTGTTGTCGTTGTTGTTGTTGTTGTTGTTGTTGTTGTTGTTAGGGTTATTGTTGTTGAGTCGTTTGTTGTTGTTATTGTTGTGATTGGGATTGTTGTTGTTGTTATTATTATTGGGATGGTTGTTGCGGTTATTGTTGCGGTTGTTGTTGCAATTATTGTTGTTGTTGGGGTGGTTGCGATTCTTGTTGTAGGTGTTGTTTTGATTGTTGTTGTTGTACTGGTGACCCTGATCACTGCTTTCCTCCCACTTTCTTTTTCCCTATTTCATTATAGCCTCCTTGGCCGCTTCTTTCTTTATCCTTCCTGTAATTTGGCTTATCAATTTGTGGGCTATACGGCTCGCTTTCTGCATTGTTGCAGGATCGTTAGCACCTACATGCTCTTAGATTCGTTCTGGCAACCCTTTTATGAATGCTTCAATTTTTGCTTCTTCGTCCTCAAATGCTCCAGGACACATTAAAGCCAGTTCATTGAAACGTCGCTCGTAAGTAGTGACATCTAACCCTTGGGTTGTTAGTGCTTTAAGCTCTGTCTTGAGCTTGTTGATTTCGGTTCTGGGACGGTACTCTTCCATCATCATGTGCTTGAAAGCGGACCATGGAAGTGCGTAGGCGGTATTCTGTCCTACGTAATCCATATAGGTATTCCACCATGTCAAAGCAGTACCCCTGAAAGTATGTGTGGCATACTTAACTTTATCCTCTTCAGCGCAGTTGCTGATTACGAACACGGCTTCAACCTTCTCTGTCCACCGCTTTAGTTCAACGGGTCCTTCAGTTCCTTCAAACTCATTGGGTTTGCAGGCCATAAAAGCTTTGTAGGAACATCCTACCCGGTTGCCATTGTTTCCTCCACTGCTGGAACCCGATTGGTTATTGTTGTTCATTGCATTCACCACTGCAGCCATATTTGCAGCGAAAGCGTGAAGTTCTTCTGTGTTCAATTGTTGTTGTCTAGTAGCTGGAGGAGCCATTTCCTTCAAAAATAGCCGACTGAGTTAATCATATAGAATTTTAGAAGTAGCCAAAAAGTATTTTGTAGCTTAATATGAACTTATTATTATAAAAGCTTTTTCTTCATATTAGCATTTTATAACTATAATAATGTTCATACTTAGCAGCTAACACACAAATTAACTACTAAAATTCTAATATGAAAAACTATGGTAAGTTATTACTTTACTACGTAATAATAAGTTGTAATAATAATAATAAACCTTCCATGCTTATTCTTATTATTATACAATCATAAGGAAAATTACATTGCGGATTTTCTTACAAGCTTAAACACACAATATAATACATATTATACAATGCATGGAATACAGGATAGCTACCGATGGTTCAAGAACGGCGAGATTTCTTAGATGTTGACGTTGTTTCTTTCTCTGCCAAACGGTTGGATTTTCGTTTGGATGGTTCTTTTTCCAATTCCTCCCAATTGGTTCTTTCGGCTAATTGTTTGGGGGCAAAACCAACAGTCCTTATACGAGCGGTCATTTTATAAACTGGTCTCTTAGGTGGTTCAGGTGGATGATCACAAACATTTTGGGTCATAATAGGTTCATCGGGTTTGGGATCGGGTATAACAGCCAAAGATTTTCCCAAATCACGTTGTGGTTCGGTAATTTCCACAACTTCTTCAGGATCCTCTTCTTCGGGTTCCTCTTTGGGATCTTCTTCTGGATATTCTTCTGGAACCTCTACTAGAAATTGTGAATCTTCCCAATTTTCCCAACAATTTTCCACTTTAATGGTAGCACCAAAAGTTAACTTTTCCGTTGGTTCATAAGTCGTACGCTTTGACTCAGCCTCCGAATCACTTGATAAGTAAATGAAATCTGAATCACTAGAGATGCTTATATGATCGGATGAAGTCATCTATCACATAATAGCAGGCACGTTAAGAGAATGATATATCTTATAATATTTATATGTTAATAATCTTATGTTTCCAACAATTATATTAAGCAATCATTTTTAAAATAATTACGGTCGAAGTCCAGACTCACTAATGCATCAAAAATCAGTTAGACACACTAATGAAAAATTTTCTGATTCTCTAAGACCAACGCTCGGATACCAACTAAAATGCCCCGTTCATATTAATTATAAACGTTTCATATTAATTGGTTTCTTTGCGAGGTTTTGACGTCTATATGAGACGTTTTTCAAATCTTGCATTCGTTTTTAAAAAAAACAACCATAACCTTTATTATTGAATAAAGGTCTTAATGACATAATTTAGATTGTCTATCAAAGACAATCTCCTCAAATAAATAAGTTTTTACACAACCCATTACAATATGATCAAATATATTACAACAAATACTCCAAATGCAAGTTTAAACAATATAAACAATTATGCCGACTCCAAATCTTGACCTTGGGTTGGCATACGACAGCGGAAGCGTTTTTAATATTCACCTGAGAATAAACATGCTTAAAACGTCAAAAAAAATCTTGGTGAGTCATAGGTTTAATTTCTACATAATAATTATAACATTTAATAAGCCACAAGATCTCATTTAATTAAATGTGCATGATTATTACAACTGCAAAAATCATTCATACGATGAGTCGCCTGGTAACCGACCTTAACATAGAGCGCTTAAGATATCTGGCATCATACATTCCACTATTCAAATGTATGACAAGAACCCTTCGAAGTACTAAAGCATTTCCACTATTCGAAAATGGGGGTGGTTGGTGTCCGTAGATCTACCTTTAGGATTCGCGTCAATTAGTGTTTTTAACTAACTCTTAGGTTACCAAGCATAATAATAATAAGTACAGATATCCAGTATAACAAATCAATCGTAGAATGTAGTTCCATGAACTTGTGCTTATTTTGTAAAACATTTATAAATTTTGCATTATTCTCATCCCAAAATAATTTAAATAGTAAAAATAGGACTATAACTCACTTTCACAGATTACTAATTCGTCGAGAATTAGACTTGGCCATGGGTTGATTTATGAACCTATAACAATATATACATATATTAAAATATGATCAAAATATATTCACAATATTTTCTTTATTACGTGTTGATGATTTTAGTTGTCAAGTTAGCAGTCCAATGTTAGTAGTCCATAATTTGTCGTACATGAATAACTTAATATATATCTTGAATCAATCCACGACCCAGTGTATACATATCTCAGTATTGATCACAACTCAAACTATATATATATTTTGGAATCAACCTCAACCCTGTATAGCTAACTCCAACATTTGCATATAGAGACTATGGTTGTTCCGCAATACATATATAGATGGGTCGACATGATAGGTCGAAACATTGTATACGTGTATATGGTATCTCAAGATTACATAATATACAATATAATTTGATTAAGTTATGGTTGGAATAGATTTCTTACAAATTTTCACGTAGCTAAAATGAGTAGTTTTTACCAATTTTGTTTTACCCGTCATTTCTTCGTTTCAAATCCGTTTTGAGTGATTTAAGCGGCTACGGTTTCATATTGAACTTAAATTTATGAAATTAAACAGAAAAAGTATAGCTTTATTGTCGGAAATATAAGTTACAAGTCATTTTTGAAAGAGGTAGTCATTTCCTTCGAAAGAACGACATCTTGATGACTATTTTGAAAAACATACTTTCACTTTGAGTTTAACCATGATTTTTGGATATAGTTTCATATTCATAAGAAAAATCATTTTACCAGAAGTATAGCTTTTAAATCAAAGTTTTTCATAATTTTTAATTATCCAAACCAAAACAGCCCCCGGTTGTACTACGACGGCGTATATCCGGTTTTACGGTGTTCTTCGTGTTTCCAGGTTTTAAATCATTAAGTTAGCATATAATATAGATATAGAAAATGTGTTTAACAAGTTTAGAATTAACTAAACTATGTTCTAATGATTACAAGTTTAGCTCTTTGAATAAGATAGTTTTATATGGATGAATCGAATGATGTTATGAACATCATTACTACCTCAATTTTTCTGGATAAATATATTGGAAATGAGAAAAATAGATCTAGCTTCAAAGGATCCTTGGATGGCTTGAAAGTTCTTGAAGTAGAATCATGACACGAAAACAAGTTCAAGTAAGATTTCCACTTGAAATAAGATTGTTATAGTTATAAAAATTGAATCAAAGTTTGAATATGAATATTACCTTGAATAAGAAAGATAACCTACTGTAAATAACAAAGGTTTCATGATCTTAGATGATAAGTTGGAATGGATTATAAAGCTTGGAAGTAGTCATGAAGACTTGATATGATTCTTGAAGTGTTCTTGAAAGATGGTTGTTTTTATGATGATTAAAGCTTGTAATTGAAGCTAAAAGATGGTGAAAATGCTTGGAGATGATCAAGTATGATGTTAGGAGTATTTTGAGAGAGAAATTTGAGTGTAAGTATGAGAAAATGGAGTGAAGAAATGGTGTACATTCATGAATATGTTTTTTACATTTTATGAAGAAAAAAAGATACTTAAGTTTGTTTTCTTGCTAAATAATTCATGCAAGTTGACAAATGATGGTTCCCACACAATGCTTAATCATTTAAGGCTGCTAAGGAGCAGATTTTTATTAGTATAGATGAATAGTAAATACATCTAGAAGCTGCGTATTATACGATTACAATACCATACATGTACGAGTAGAATTTTTGATGAAAATGAATGAGAATGTAATTGTAAGAATTTTTGTTAACTAGAAGTACTTTGATATGTGTCTTGAAGTATTTCAAAAGTGTACTAATACATCTTTAAACACTACATGTATATACATTTTAACGGAGTCGTTAATTCATCGTTAGTCGTTACATGTAAGTGTTGTTTTGAGACCTTTAAGTTAACGATCTTGTTAAATATAATTGACCCATTGTTATTACACTTAAATGAGATGTTAAACTGTTATGTTAACATGTTAACATGGTGTATTATCATATCTAATATCACATATATATATATATATATATATATATATATATATATATATATATATATATATATATATATATATATATATATATATATATATATATATATATATATATATATATATGTGTGTGTGTGTGTGAAATACTATTACAACGATAATCGTTACATATATGTATATTGTTTCGAAGTCTTTAAGTTAGTAGTCTCATCTTATATATATAACTCATTGTTATTATACTTAATGAGATACTTAAATATCATTTAATCAAATCATAAATATATATATCCAAATATATATTCCTTTAATTAATTATTACGATATATGACGTTCGTGAATCGTCAGACAGACTGGGTGTCCAAACGTTTGTATAAAATTCATTCCAAAAAACCAAGTCTTAATGAGTTTGATTGCTTAACATGCTGGAAACATTAATTATGTAAATATTAATCTTCTATATATTAGCGGAAAAATCCGGGTCGTTACATAACCCGCGAATTAAAAATCATTCATATGGTGAACGCTTGATATCCGACTTAACTTTAATGCATAGAATATCTCCAAAAAGAACCTCTTGTTTGTATAATAATATTAATAATCTCGAAGTACTAAAGCATCCGTACTGCGGATGGGACTTGTAGAGATCCATTGATCTATCTTTAGGATTCGCGTCACTTAGGGGCCATACCCGTTTTCTAATTATTAGGTTACCAAGCTAAAAAGGGGTGATATTCAATATTCATAATCCAGCCATAGAATGTAGTTTTTGATCACTTGTGTCTATTTCGTAAAACATTAATAAAATCAGCGCATGTATTCTCAGTCCCAAAGATATATATATATATATAAAAAGGGAGTAATGAAACTCACGATACGATATTTTGTAGTAAAAATATTCATACGACGGAACCGAACAATGCAGGGTTGGCCTCGGATTCACGAACCTATATCATTAATATATATTAACACATATATTTGTAATCGAACAAATTTATATATATTATATCTTAGTTTATATGTTATATGTATTTAATTTGTATACATTTAAACTGATTAAAAGTTATACATGTAGATATATTAATATGTATATTAGTATTTTATCAATACTTTGTAATATTAATATTTATAAAAATAATGTTAATATGTTTAGTATATAATTATATGTAATATAAGTATAATATTTATTTGTTATAAAAACAATAATAAAAATGATGATAATGATAATTAAAATAGTAATGATAATAATGATAGTTTTTAATAATAATGTAAATTAATAATAATAATATTAAAAATAATAATGTTTTTATATAAAAATCATTTCAATGATAATAATAATAAGGAAAATGATTATTTTAATACTATAACTAATAATAATTATTATAACTATAAAAAATTAAATGTGTTATACATACATATATCGTTCATAACTTAATTTTATTTTATATGTATTCATAATGTTATCTATTATCAACTCCTATGATTTTATCTATTTTTATCATACTTAACATACATATGATCATAATATTATCCAAATTTTTAATCCAAACACTTACAATACTTAATAATAATTCTTATAATAATAGTAATAATAATAATAATAATAATAATAATAATAATAATAATAATAATAATAATAATAATAATAATAATAACACTTATATTATTAATAATAATGATAATAATAGTATTAATAATGATAATATAAATTTTATGATAATAAGAGTTATACCCTCTTAAACGCCATCGGTCATATCGCCATTCATCATCACCATCGTTCATGACCATCATGATCATCATCAACATCATTTCGATCATCTTTATCGTTATCATCATACTCGATTCATAATAATAATAATAATAATAATAATAATAATAATAATAATAATAATAATAATAATAATAATAATAATAATAATACTAATAATAATTTATACCATCATCATATTCATGATAATCATCATCATTATCATCATAATATCAGCTCGCCATCATCATCATAACAATTCACCATCATCATCATGTAACATAAACATCATTAAACATTCGTATATCATCATCAATCTCTTTTTCATACCATCATCTTCGTTATCGTCTGCCATCATCATCATAGACTCATCATCATCTTATTATCTAATCCGTAATCGTTATAATCATCATCATGTGTGTTATCATTATGATCCTCATCATATAATAACATCATCACCGTAGCCTTATTAAAAGATTGATCTAGTTTCTTGAACCTAATTAATTTGTAGCCCAACAACAAACAAAAATCCAAATACACAATCACAAGCCCAACTAGTTTGTTGATTTAAATGACCCATCGTGCAGCCTGATACCTCCCCATCCTTTTTTAAAACTCGACAGGAAAAGGAAGTGGGTCATTCGGTGAATTAAATAATCATCATAGTTCCATCATTCACGATCACCATTCTTCGTTACTTCATCATTGATCACCATCATTATCATAAATCATCGTGACATCATCATCATCAAACTTCGATTTGCAGTAACAATAGGAACAAGGATTCGAGTGGTGTTTTTACGTGGTCTTGGGTGTGACAGGAAACAGTAAACAGAAGTAGGAGGGAGGATGAGAGAGAAGGAGACGTAGAGATGATGTATGATGGTTCATGGTTCTAACAAAATAGAAAAATAAACTGCAGCAGTTGCAGTGGTGGCGGTTGTTTCTAACGATGGTGTTGGAGTGGTGGCAATATGGTGATCATGGGTTTCGGTCTAAGATAGTAACACAAACAAGGCAGTAGTAGTATACACGATGATGAAGATAGTGGTGGCTTTTTGATTCATAAATGAAAAGAAAAGAAAGAAGATATATATATATATATATATATATATATATATATATATATATATATATATATAACTTGAAGGTGGTAGAGGATGGATAGTAGTGACCGGTGGTGGTTGTTTATGGCGATGGTAGCTGTGGTGGCCGATTGTGGTGGTGTGGTTAGCTGCAAAAACACGATGGCGTAATCTGTCTGAGAGAAATAGAGAACACAAGAGTGGTGGTTGTTTACCGGAGGTGATGGTGGTCATGGTGATTGCGAGTGGTCGACGGTGGTTGCTGGTGGTCTCGGTGGTTACTGGTGGTGAGGATGATTGAATGGCTGTGGAAGTTAAAGTTGATCAAATATTGATAAGTATATGTATATGATATATATATATATATATATATATATATATATATATATATATATATATATATATATATATATATATATATATATATATATATATATATATATATATCTGAATCTGTAACATAATAAGAATATAATAATTATAATATAAATTAATAATAATAATCAATCATGAAACAGTAAATCATATATTATAATGTAATAAAAAATAACACGTTTACAATTCATAGCCGCCATCAACTATTCAATTACGGACTGGATTTCGTGCCTCTTTGTTAATCAGTGGCGGATAAAAGTCTTCTGAAAAATCCCATATTTTTAAATTAACTATATTTATTTATTTTGGTCTTTATGGTATAAAATTCAGTCATTAATTATTAAATAAAAATTACAACAATTATTCACTCCCAACCCCAAGTAAAATATAAAAAGTTTTAAAATTCAACAAATAGTTCCTAAATATATTTTTAATAAGCCTATAATTTATATAACTCATTTTCGGATCACCGTTTATTTTAAAATCATATAAGTTTGAATTTAACTTACTTAATATCAATCGGACCGTTAAACGAGTATTACAATCATTTAACATTTATTTTTAAAATACATTATATATATATATATATATATATATATATATATATATATATATATATATATATATATATATATATATATATATATATATATATATATATATATATATATATATATATATATATATATATATATAGATTCATTTTAAAGTATAACTTCATTATCTTATATTATTTTATTTTACATACTTATTTCTAATACTTAAATAGTATTTTATTTCAATTTATATTTCAAATCATTATATATATACATTTAAATATATATATATATATATATATATATATATATATATATATATATATATATATATATATATATATGTATATATATATATATATATGATTCTATTTATAACTAGTTGTTCGTGAATCGTCGGGAATGGTCAAAGGTTAATTGAACACATGAACATAGTTTTCAAAGTTTTTGAGATTTCAACATTACAGACATTGCTTATCGTGTCGAAAATATATAAAGATTAAGTTTAAATTTGGTCGGAAATTTTGGGTCGTCACATGAAAAACCAATAATCACTCTTTAAATAATAATAATCATTAATCATTAATGACTCACTTTTACCTATCTGCCATTTAACAGGTAAACGTACACCTCATATTACATATATTTTATCGCTTCAACTTCAAGTTTCGCCTTCTACCCACTCTCCGATGCTTAACCTATTTTCATAACCTCCTAACTCACTTATTAACATTGTGCCTTCAAGTTGGGAATAATTAATCCAATAAAGAAACTTCTAAGATCTAGAAAAAAAACCTTCGTTGTTTATGTGTTAACAGGAAACTATAACATAAGTATAATAAGAAAATAAGAAAAGTAGAAAAGAAAAGTGGACTTACTATTAAGTTCAGAAAGCCATTGTTTAATACTATCGAAAGTACCATGTCAACTAATATCATAAACAATGAGTGCATCAACAACACCACGATAATAAGCGGATGTAACTGCGCGAAATCTTTCTTGACGATCTTAAAAACAGTAGATAATAAGAACATGTTTCAGGGCCAACCAAACTCGAACGACCCATCCATTTTGACACCTTCAATAATTTTTGCTATAACCAAATTATTTTTCTTGTGCAATACTACTGACAATGGTACTATTTTTTTTATAGTAGTAGTCTTGGACAATACTGCCAAGTAGTCAACTACCATGTAGTTTTTGTATCCAAATTTTAAATATTCTTCACAATCGTGCATTCTTAAAAACCAAGTAACAGTATTATTAATCAATGAAAATGTCATACTTACTCAGGAGGGTTTAATTTTAATAAAAAAGTAAGTAATCATTCAATCACACAATCATGTATAGGTTGTACAAAGTAAGCAATCTATGAGTATGTATAACTTCTTGCTTAAAAGATAAATAGATTAAGAAAAACAACAACTGGACACATATATGAATGTTAAAATCATCATCTTACTCTTACTGAATGACTTACCCAAATACCACTATAAAGTTGCATCCAACAAAACCCTTCATCACTTGAAACACAAAGATATGAGATCACTGAAGCCATATCTTTTTCGACAATATTATATGTTCGTTCCATTCATATAATTCGATCCAAAATCGGTAATATAATAAGTATAGAAACCCATTTAGTTGCCATTTACCGGTAAACACCTAAAAATCAAAATTTACCAAAAACAAAATACACTCATACAGCCCGTTTAATTCCAGTTCCTATGTTGTGACCAATCTCTTTCTACTACCAGGCTACCAACACGAACAAATATTTACAACATCATTCATGAACAAATATTTGTATTTATATACAGTATCAACTGAAATATAACTAATAAACATGAAGTTACAAAATTGAAATCTTTTGAGAAACGGATACAAATTACCTGTTGAAGATGGTGGCGGCCATAACAACTACAACAACGGCGAATACAGAAATCAGTTTATATAACAAAATAATTATTGAGAAAATATATGAACTAAAATTTAAGAATTCACGTACCTTGTAATGTCGCGTATTTTTGAATTCTGATTTGTGATTTGTGAATTATGATAAAGATGAAGATGAATACACTGAGAAATTAAAAGTGAAAGAATCCTAAAGGAAACTATTGAGTGCAGATAATTGTGGTGGATTTGAACTTTGATTTTGGGAACCCTAATTTTGGATCTGTGTGTGGAAGAAGATTATAATCGATGAATTAGGGGTGCGGTTTTTGAAAAAGATGAAAACTGCTTCGTGAAATATTGAGGAGATTGAAACAGTTCCTAAAAATGCTAATTTTTGTTTCCTTTTAACTGAATATGGACACGTGGCAATCAAAGACAATGTTATAGAAACTTTAGGTTAAAATAAATTCAATTTTTGTTAGGCTGACAAGTGTGCCGAAAATGTAGGAATCAAGGAGATGACGCCACGTAAGCGATCCATCCCTTGATTTATATATGTTAGGGATATACACACACAATAACATCCATTCACCAAAAACATCCATAAGTGGACATCGTTGTTCCATTGCATCATTTACAAATCCATTCCATGGTTGTCGGTATCCACCGCTATTGGAACCAAGTATGATTTAGGTCATGTACCACTAGAGCAAACACAATATTTGTTTCATCAAAATGCTATTGCTTATTTTCATATAAAAAGTTGGTTATTGTATATTGTGACGATCGCTCCAAATCCATATGGACAATACGTCATTCATTGATTTCATTGCGAGGTATTTGACCTCTATATGATACGTTTTGTAAACATCGCATTCTTTTGAAAAGGCACACCATAAATGAATATTTAAATCAAAGGTTTTCGACATCTGATGATTTCTACATATAGATAATCACCGTAAATAATAGTTTACAATAGTACTTCCGTTGACAATGCAGTCAAAATAAGATACATGGTGATGATTTGGTGAATGCAACGTTTCCTTGAAAAATATGCCATGTACGACTCCATGCACATAGTTTGTCTAACATATAAGCAAACAGCGGAAGACTTCTAGGAAACCTGAGAATAAACATGCTAACAAGTGTCAACACAAAGGTTGGTGAGTTTATAGTTTTAGTGTTTCGCATAATATGTATATAAAGGTTGATCACAAGATTTTAGTTGTTTCATCCAGAAACGTTTATCAAAATATTCTACAAAATTGAGCACCCTGGTAACTAAACTTTAACGTTATAATAAGTATCCCTGTTTTAACATACATGCAACCAACATGTACAATACACGCAAACCAACGTGTTCTAAACTCAAATAGCATACGTCTGTTTTATAGTTCAGGCTAGGGTTTCTATACCTGGAACAGACGGGGATGTCAAGCCCTATGGATCCATATACAACTACTCGCTCCCACCAGTTCTTATAGCTGGTAGTTACTAGTTACCAAAGCTAAGAGATTTTCGGTTCAAACTCGGTGTAGAATTTAGTATGTACTTGTGTCCATTGTTTAAAATAAAGTGCATGCATTCTCAGCCCAAAAATATATATTGCAAAAGCATTTAAAAGGGGAGCAAATGAAACTCACCTTAGCAGCATATAAAGTCGTTCACCAAAATGGGACTGAAACTCGGATTACCAAATAACCGTAGATCTCAACCTAGAGAACATATGTTGGTCAATAAATGTCTATCAAGCTAGGTCTGGTCATAGTGTATCACAATCCTAATGCTCGAGATCGACATACAAAAGTTATCCAAAGTCGTTTCAAAAAGTCAATTTTGACAATAGTTCAACAAAACGAGACATACCTTATATAAGGAGTCATTTACTCGGTTGGTAATATTCAAAAATTCATTTTATCAATCTCGTAAACAAGTTGTTTAAATCTTAATTGCAGATTCAAAAACAATTTCAATTAACGTCAATCATAATTCAGTTGACCATATCTTTTGATTCGTTCATCGAAATTACGTGATTTCTAAATGAAAAGTTATTGATTTTTCGCCAGCTTTCCAAAAACATGCATATCATATACCTTTTACCAGTAATATATGTATTTAATTCGTGATTCATCATAAACTGTTTAACGACGAAATTTAGCATACAAACATGCATAAACATATATACTCGAACACTAGACATGGATACACAATTAATATATAAAAGATAAGATATGAATGCTCGCGTATCATTATTGTGATTCAATATTGCAGGGAAGTACGTAGACGCAACAGAGATGATAAACACTAGGTTTGATTTGCCAATAATACCCACGTACCTTTCCCATAACCTCCATAGCTATAACCCATAATTTTCTTAGCTCTATCCCGCTCGAAAACCCATTTTGAAAGTGACACGCTCATAACCTCGTCGTAGTATTTTATGTAATATTACTACTAATAATAATAATAAGATTAATAATATTAATCTTAATAATATATATATATATATATATATATATATATATATATATATATATATATATATATATATATATATATATATATATATATATATATATATATATATATATATATATATATATATATATATTAAAGAGACAGAGAGATTGAGAGATAGATTTATGATTGAATTCGTCCGAAAAACTGATCGAGCTTTATAGGCATTCCTGTCCAGCCATCCCATGCGATCGCATGGGTCTGAAGAGGAATGGCCATGCGATCGCATGGCCTGAAGATCCAGCTCACAAACCTTTTAACTTCTAGTTTGTAATTTTTGTTCCGATAAGTCGTACGTCATTAAGCGACTTATGTCCCGGTTCCGGTTTTTCGAGTGTCCCTTCGTACGCTGATAAAACTTGTAATTTACATTTTGGGACACGTACATTTGTCAAAATATAGCCTTAAATTATCCCTAATTTATATCACTCGAAATATAACTTATACATTTGAGTGTTTTGGTCATTTACTTCTATAAATCATCGTCTCGCTATTTGTTAAAATACATTTTAAAATAGTATTTTACTGTAGCAAATAGTGATTTCGAAAACACTGTAGCTTTTCGGGTACTGTAGCAATTCGAAAATACTGTAGCAAATTAGTGTTTTACTGGTTCATCTTAAACGTTTTAGTTAACTTATCTAAATATCAAACAGATAATCAAACCAATAAGGTTAATGCACAGTATCATTTTCATAACACTTTGTTACGTTTTCAAGTTATAGCATATGTATCTATTTACATATAATTGTTCGCGAATCGTTGAGAACAATCGAATGGTAATTGAATAGTTCAAAATTTCGAGATTCAACTTCATAGACTTTGCTTATCGTGTCGGAAACGTTAAAGATTAAGTTTAAATTTGGTCAGAAATTTCCGGGTCATCACATATATCCAAGTCACCATTCAAAATTCCGTTATTGCACAAAAGCTTCGATTCACTAATTTTAGTTTTGTTTTCACCAAGCACACCACTAATCGATTGAAGGTGAGTTGTGGAAGCAGATGTTCGACACTGTTCGTAATGGAGGAATCAGATCGTATGGCCTAGCAATAATACAATTGAACATTATTAAGAACTCACACAAGATAAAATTCAATACGGGTATCTGTATCTAATGAGTAAGAATATCAATAGAATATGGATATCAAGTCACGTAGCAAAACGCTTAAGGATCTTATTATTATTAATCAAAAACTCATGACTAACTTTTAGAATTAGCACCAAGAGACATTAAATACTAGCAAAGTAACTAATACGAAAACAAAAAGATTAACGGAATATGGATAAATATGGAAATTAAATTTTAAATAAACTTAAAAAAAAAACATAGTTTTCATTTGACTTCATTGGGCGTTGTTAATATTCCAACAAATTAAAGCAACCCAAATCTGTTCCAATTGCTAGCCTATGCTATTCTTCTCCTACACGTAATTTTGCAAGTCCATCATTCTCTTTTTCAAGCCCACAATTATAATTAATATATTTGGCCCATTTATTTTTCAACCTAAACTTTTCTAGGCCATCTTGACCCAATCCTGCACCATGCTCTCCTTTCGAAAGACCCGTCCTCGAGTCTACAACTTCGCGGCTATCCCGGACAAATGGTGACATGTCAAAGACATTAAAAGCAGCTAATACATCGTAATAACCCGAAAGTTCATTTTTATATGCATTGTCGTTAATTTATTCTATCACATAAAAAGACCATCGATTGTCGTATCTTCACTATCACAGGTGATTGGCGACACCAAATGTTCGAAAGTGATATTCTTCCTATATGCTTGTCCTCTCCTTCATCGTCCTCACCATCTGTATCATAAATAGGTGCGGTGTCTTCATCCACACAAGGATCGGTAATATCATTCATATTAAAAATTTGATCAGCCGTAAAAACTTTTAGATGGTTTAGGACATAAGGATGCCAACGGGGTTGATGCTCTTATTCTTCCTCAACTATGTCCCAGACAAATGGTACAGATTCAGTTTCATCCGCTGATTCATAAGTCCAATCTGAATTAGTATCCTTCTTCTTTATGCACTTACGGAGTCGTTCGATTTTGGTATCGCGTGGATTCATCTTGCTGCCTCTCTTGGCGATTCTACGAGTTCTAGCCACTCGACCCTCGTTGGCTCGGTGCCTCTCTCGGCGATTCAACGAGTTCCAAACACTCGTACACGACCTACTCGTTCGACCATTACCAAAAGCTCTGATTACCAAATAATGGCGGAAACAGATCGTATGGCCATACAATAACACAATTGAATATTATTAAGAACTCGCACAAGATAAGAATCCAATACGGCTAACACTATCTAATGAGTAAGACAGATATCAAGTCACATAGCAAAAAGCTTACAACTCTTATTATTGTTATTAATCAAAAACTCAAGACTAACTTTTAGAATTAACACCAAGAGACATAAATACTAGCTAGGTAACTAATACAGAAACAAAAAGATAGAAAACGTAACATGGATAGACATGGAAAATAAACTTAGAGAAATCTATTCTTCATTTGACTCATTGGCCGACGCTAATATTCCATCTAATTAAAGTATTTTAAATCTGTTCCAATTGCTAGTCGATGCTATCCTTCTCATACACGTAATTTTGCAAGTCCACAATTCTCTTTTCCAAGCACACCATATAATCCATATATTTGGCCCAAATATTTTGCAATGCCATCTTCACTCAATCCTGCATCAGTTTATTTCGTTAAGAAGGGGACGCCATAGAGCAACGAAGTCAGATGGAATGTTCGAAGCAAAGGAAGATTGTATTGCCTAATAACGTTTTTAGTGGTGTGATGATTACTTTAGAGAGGTTAGGTATATGGGTTATGATTGATTGATTGATTTGGGGTCTTTGGATATTGATACAAGATATAAGTTCAAGTGGAGGAGGTGATGTATATTTGATTTTTAGTGTTTAAGGTTCTTGCGTAGCTGCTGTAACACTGAAAACTCAATCAATTATGCAGTTTAATTTTTGTATGTAGGTTTTGTTGACCTTTTGATTTTGGGTTTTCAATTGAGTTTGATTTGGGATGTAGGTGATTTATCGAGTTTGAGAGAGAGATGGGATGATGAGTAACCAGGTAAAGGGTGAAGAAGGGAATGAAATGATTAATAGGAAAGAAAAAAAAATATAAATTATCTTTTTAGGTAAAATGATAAGAATACCCTCACATGTATCGCATGTGAGGTCATTTAACGGAATTTTTTAACGTCCGTCAACTTCAGGGACTGTAGGTCCACAAATTAGAAGCCACAAGGACTATTTGGTCAAGAAAAATAGTTCATGGACTGAATTTGAAGTTTGTGCAAACAAGAAGGATCTATGGCGATATTATGTTATTATTATTATAATTAAATTATTATTATTATTTCCATATCTACTAATATCTACCAAAAATTTGATCGTTTGGGATTCATTTGTGAGAGGCTTTGAGTTGTCGTTTTTCACAAGGAAGGAAAGGGTCAATTGGTACAAACTTGAGGGATATTATTTGACAACTTCTAGGGTTTAAAAGTGTAAACATTCAAGGTACTGGGGGCCAAAATGGAACTTCCATCTTTAATATAATAAACTTTAAGTAACTCTCACCCAAATTTTTAACGAGATTTATCTTTTTTTTCGTCACGAGTTAAATTTATCCGTTATCACCGTTTAACTCGAAATAATTTTACGAACAACAACTAACTATATTCGAAACGGACCTTCTTTAAATTTTGTTTTTTATTAATTATAAGTGGTAAGTTAATGTGTTTGTAAAAAAAAATTCGGGGTGTTCCAGTCCTTCTGCCCCCTTCCTTCCCCCAAAATTTTCCCTTAGTTTTCGCTCAATATTAAATTTTATAAAAGACGTTGAAATGTTTCACCGTAAAGCGGAGACCATTAGATATGTTAGGTACCAAACAACGTATATCTAAATAATACCGCAGCAACGCGCGGTCAAATTTTGTCTAGTTATTATTATTATGGAGTATTATTATCATTAATTATTATTAATATTAATATTAATATTATATTATATTATTATATTATATTATATTATTATACCTACATACTAAAAGCCACCGAGATTTTTGGAGTTTCAATTGTTTTGGATTGTAGTTTTAAGTTTGCGTTCACACTGCATTCGGCCCCTCACCTTTGCCTCAATTTACACAACGACCCCTCAAGCTTACATTTTCTAAGGGGTGAAAAGTGTAAATATACAATTTTATTAAAATAAAAGAAACTAATTCCACCCGAATTTTTAACGGGTCCTATCTTCTCGCACGGTGCGAGAAGAATTTTTCCGAGCCCACCGTTCAACTCAAAAAAATAATACGAACACAGCGGGATTAACTATACGCGAAACGGGCACTTCAGAAAAAAAAATGCTCAATACCTCGGACTATATTCAATACATGTACACACCTATAATACGTTCCGTTAACTATGAATACGCAATCCAAAGGCCCCGCGACATTGCGCGGGCTCCTTTTTCTAGTTACTATTAACTACGGAGTATTATTATATACGGAGTATGTTTTTAAAAAAGCAAGGCTTTAAAGTGCACCGAATGAGGAGTGAGTTTGAGTATTCACTATAAATTCTAAAGCCTCTAACTCCGAGTAGAGTAATGATATTTTTAAAGTTTGTAGTAGCTTCTAGCTTTTATGAAAAAACTCTTCTGTGATAAAAAGTTTCATTTGATTAAAAACGTTTAAAGATTTTAGACGGAGCGAAAAAAAATTAGAAGCTAAAAACTACTAAAATTAGCGTTTGAACAAATAGTTGTTTACCAGTTTACTTATTTTCTAACAACCCGACTACTCTGTTAAACGTCTAATTAAACACATTTAAAAAGCTAACAGCTATTAGCTACCAGATAACAACTACTGACTATGAGCATAGGCGGATTTCCAAGGGGCTGGGGTGGGTGTGGCCCTCTCAGAAAATCATGTTTTAACTAGTTGTTTTAATAGCAATACGCATATGTTAAGTTGGTCTAATGGTTTGATAGTAGTGTTGCACTACAAGCTGGTGCATGATCGAATCTTGTCAGCTTCACAATTTAGTTTGTAATGTTTTGGCCAACTTTTGTTATATATACATATATACATATATTAATTGTAGTGGTAAGGAAAAAAGTTCAATTTAATTTAATTTTAACGTACATTATACGTATACTCGATATTGTATATTATATATCTATTTTAAAATTGAATGTCTTTTATAAGTAATATTATATTACTAATGGGTGGAGATTGTTCTAGAAATTAAGTGAGCGTAACAAAAAAACGAAAATACCTTCAAGAATAAAAAAATATGTAGTAGCTAAAAGATCATAATACCCTTTTTAAATAAAAAAATGTGCTGAATAGTAAAATTTCATGTTCAAATGATATATTTATAACATTTATTTCTTCATTTTTGTAATATTATCTTTGACTTTATAATTGAGTAAAAACTTATAGAATTGATTTAATCTCTCGTTAACTATTATATGTTAAGTGTGAATTTATACATAACCAAACAATATAATGAACATTCTAGGCTATATCTTATTCGCTCTCCACAAATTGTCTTCAACATTCTCTAGTGACTATGAGCTAATTTTACGAAACATACTCTTAATGTACATACTCTTAACGTACGGAGTAATATTTAAGAGATAAGAGATTCACATTTTTCTAGATTTGTTTCGAAACATGTGTATCGGCAGAGACATGTTAGCCCTGTGTTGACTTTGTCAACCTATCCAGCGGTCCCCGGTAGCCCACTGGAGCCTGGCGAAACACCATCACCCATCTCTCCACAGCATGCCAGACCCGATAAACGAATCTGCATTGTTATTGTTTCAATCTTCGCATGCGCATGACCAAGGGATCATTTGGGTCCGGTAAGAATGGTTTTTGATTCAATTATTTGAAAAATCTTCACCTAGTGGGAATCGAACCCTCACCTCCCCTAAAGGAGAGTGAGTCATTCACCACTAGGCTATTAGTCCTAGAGTAATATAGTATCTATCTATCTATCTATCTATCTATCTATAATCTATAATCTATCTATCTATAATCTATAATCTTTTATAGGATGTATATGTATGCGGTGTATATTTAGGTATTTTAATCTTTTGATTGATTAATTCATGGTTGTACATTGCGAGTAATAGTGTAATCAAATACTCGAAACCCTAATTTTTTATTTATCACTGGTACAAATATAAGTTTAATTTTTTGTTAGTTGTTAATTGCCTTATGAACCGATTAACAGTGTAAGTATTCGTTCTTCATTGATTATGCTAAACCTGAATGTAATGAACAATGACAAACAATAGAATGTAGGATATTCTAATTGATTATGTTAAATATGAATGTTCTAATGCTTGCGATGTATAAGTATATGATGTTCAAATTCATATTGATTATGCTAAACATGTATGTTATTTATAACATATTGATTATGCTAAACATGTATGTTATTTATAACAGTTTGACACATCTATTTCTATTTTATATATTATAACATAACTTTTATTATGTCACCATTTTTTTTAAAAAGCTTAGTTGACATGCCTTCTATTGAAGCGTTGTGTATAAAAGCAAGTTTTGTAACTATTTTGTTCTGCCATTGTTATTAACAACATTCATTGAATTATTATTAATTCTTGTGTTTTACATTTTGAGGTTGAGCTCAATAATTTATTTCTGAATTTTTAAACGGCTCATGGTGTTTGAAGTTGAATGATGCTTTTGCAGGTACTACCACGAGTTCGATAAAAGTACGATTTTATTATTTTCGTGTAATATGTTTTTCAAGAATTTGATTCTTGTGTGTTGTTAAAATGGCTACCGGAGCTGCATCGACATTAATTAAGATTTTAAAAGGCAGGCACACCCCGTTAAGATACTCAAAGATTCGCAGGACACAAGTGTAAAGAATTATCTGTACCTAAATACTATTCCACCATGCAACAGCTTATGCCAAACCCTCAGTTCATGAATATGGTTGAACGCCTTTGTAGTGCTTTGATGCAGGTATTATGTTAGTCTTACCTTAAGTTATTTTTTTGTTGTTCTGACATAATATGCTACAAAACTAACTGAGGAATCAAAATATGCGGGATCAAATAATTTCTCAGATTCTTGAAAGTTTATCTATTCCAACTCAAAAGCATCTACTTTAAACTCAGGTGGCACACATGCTACATTCCGTAGTCTATAAAATATAGAAACAGGTGGTCCCACTACAATGATTAGGTTTCTTTAGAAATAATAATTTGTCTAAAGTTTTCAGTTAACACGATGATCTTTTTTTGTTGGTTAAGATATTAAAGCAATAAATGCTAAGACTTCCGTTATATTTGTGCAACCTCTATAGTTTTTTCATGATTATTTGTTTTTCATGTCTTCGTTTGGACTTATGATTTTTCTGCGGTATTGAGCATAAATGTGCAATTTATGATCTTGCTTGTGATTTCTCAATATTTACTCTAGATGATGGTATTGAGACTAGGAAATGATAATATGAGCTGATAAGGTGAGTTAGGTACGGGTCCAATTTCGAAAATGTCATATGGGTTAAAGTATATGGTGCAGTATGGATTTTGGTTAAATATGGCACTTTATTGACGATATGGGTCAATGTTACTACTATTATGATGAGGGATATTCGCCAAAATATACTTTTTTAAAAGATTTTCATTCAAAATACACTTTTTTTTAAAAAAATTGTCTTTTTACACCATTAGGTCGACCAACAATATGGTCGACCACCTCAGTTTTCAAGGTGGTCGACCAAACTTCAATAAGAGCATGGTCGACTATCATGTAAACATGGTCGACTACCAACTCAATTGGCTATGGTCGACCACAAAGCAAAAAAACAACGCGGGCGACCAACTCATTGGTCGACTTCCCTGTATTCAGGTTTCACGCCTTCATAAGGTTCATGGGTGTTAAAAATTGTATCATTTGAGATGGAGAATAGGTTTATTGGTTGTGTTTGGCGGAGGGTTTCACTACATCAAGATTCAATATGTCAGGGGCTACTGAATATGGATACAATTTCCATCTCTTTTTAGTCTTATGGCATTTAAAGATAAAAGCAATCTGATGAACCTGTTTTCATGTGTCCGTGATGCCAGTGATCATTTTATTGCTGACGAACGCATAATGTGGGTAGAGATCTCGGGTTTACCTCTATGTACATGGGGGACAAATGCGTTTAAAAAGGTGGTGAGTTTAGCAAGACATCTCTTATTTTTCGAGACCAACAACAAGTCTCCTATATCTATGGGTTGGGTTTGTGTAGCCACACATGATAAAAATTTAATCACTTTGAATGAGACGGTAGAGATTAACGGGTCGAGATCAAGGTACATGAGGTCGGGTCTTGGAATTTCGTTATTAATGCAATAGTTGATAGACCAAGATGTGATTCTTCAGCTGATAACGAAGATTTGGACGATTCTCTCTCAACTAAACTGAATTCATTGGATGACAATCAAGATACGTCCGACCCACTTTAAGAATTCGAGGGGATAAAGTTGGGTTCTGCATCTAAAAGTGGTACTTCGAATAATATTGTTGACTCCAAGAAAGAAGTCGCAACCAAAGCCGTTAAGATAATGTTAGTTCAAGTATTCCACATCCACCTAGTTTTTCCCATAGACGTACAGCAAGCTGAAACGAGTAATGATCCTTCCAGTTGTTCGGTAAATTGCACAACTCCTTTAATCGTAGATAACTTTGGATCAAAAGAGTTTAAGCAGACCAATCATGCTGCGGAGTTTGACAAGTTAGTCGAAGTTTGTGATCTCCTTGGATATAACATCAAAGGTTGTTACTCAGCAACGAAAGGTTTTGAGAACATTAACTGTTTCCAATGAACATTTTATCATTAAATAGTTGCGGGTCTAACGTGTTTTTGAAACAAAAATGGATACGGGAGTATTGTGTCACGTCGAATATTTAGTTTCTCGGCTTACAAGAAACTAAGATGACTCGTCTAAATTTGTCACGTTTAAAATCAATTTGGGTAAATCATCAGTACGACTATGCTATTAGTTTGGCTTGTGGTTTTTTCGGTGGAATTATCTCGTTATGGGATCCTAATGCATTTGTTAAGGAACAAGAATTTGGTGCGATGATCATTTCGTGATTGTCAAAGGTCAAGGGATTCGTGAATATTTATTGGTGTGTATGGTTAATCTTTATGCCCCGAAATCGATTCAAGATAAATGCGTTTATGGAAAAAAATATCTGACTTTATGACTTCTAACACCGGTGATTACATTCTTTTTGGTGATTGGAACGCGTTCGGAGAAGTCAAGAGCAATGTGGTATCGAGTTTTGTAGTACTGATGCCGCCTAATTTAATGATTTCATTCAGGCTATGTCTTTGTACGAAGTTCCCCTTTGTGGAATTCAATTTACTTGGCGAACTAAGGCAGGTAATAATTTCAGTAAATTGGATCGTTTTTTCGTTATTTATAGTGTTCTTGATAGTCTTGATGATCTCAAGGGGACGGTGTTACTGCAAGTTATTCTGATCACTCACCGGTATTATTCTACCAAGATAAGGTTGATATTGGATCTACGTATTTTAAAGTGTTTGATTCTTGGTTTGCTCGAGCGGATCTATCCACTAGAGTTCATAACACTTGGACTGATATTTGTAATACTCATTAATCTGCCGACGTTGTTGCTAACTTTCGGGCTTTAAAAGGTAAATTGAAAACTTGGATTTTGAAACGAATTAAACCCATTTATTGAAAATACCAAGATTTTTTTTTAAAAGAAAGCACATGGTGCAACGCATCATCACACCGGTGCGACGCACCACAAAAGGTGCGGCGCACCATAAAGCTTACTTTCCCATTTTTAAAGTCGGTAATATTTTCCACACAATGGTGCGGTAGACCGTACCACTGGTGCGGCGTACCTTACCTGATACTTTGGTTTTTCAGTTTCTAAACACCCTTTTGACCCATTACAAGTTACCCAAACGACACCAAAAGCGTAATACATAAGCGTAATACATACAACACGTGATTTTAACATTCAATTTACAAGATTTTTGAGTCAAACACAACTTAGGTATTACACGGCCCATTACAAAGTAATAGTGACAATTCCGACCCAAAATAAGTTTAGTACAAATTAAGGAATCGAGCACAGCGTTTAGGAATACACTACCCAAACCTAAGTCATCCAACCAAGGCATTCTTCTAAGCACAAAACCAAATCGACTAATATCCAAGCTTACCCTTTCCCTTGCTAGCTCCGAAATCTATAAAAGTAATCATCAACGAGGGGTAACCATAAAGTTTAGTGAATGCAATAATTATACGTATACATATATAACTCACTTACTTGCAATCACTTACACATATATCGCATACAAGCTAGCAATCCAATTAGCATACAATCACAATGTAGAATGCTAAAAATAAACAAAACACAAAATATAATTAACCACAAGCACAAGGGATTGGTACTCGCATGACCAATGGTAGTCGCATGACTAATAGGGTTATACAACGCATGATATAACACTACCCCCTAGGTGACCGACAACGCACGACGCGAAGTGATCCGATAAATCGGTCACACCCACCATACACCATTTAAACTCCACAACGCCCGAAGTTAAGTGAATCATCGCAAGGATTAACACAATCACACTATGTGGTCTCCAAACACCCGAAATTAAGTGTATCCAACACACGTATAACACTAGCCACATCACCCGCAACTTATATACACATATATATAATCATTCCACTCACCTGGGAACTCATACACAAGTCATGTAAGTGCAATCACCGCTATCACATCCGAGCAAGTAATCACCTATATAACACAAAGCATACAACACATAAAACTCAGCCTCTATAAGAAAATCCGACACCATCAACCCTTAGTCTATGGTTTTAACTTTTCTCACCGAAAACCCGCCCATTTGGATACCTAAACGAGCACAACCCAATCACCACTTCTGGTGATAATTCTAACCCACACACAGGCAAGTACAATTTAACCAAATTGAACTTGGCCCGAAGAGAGTTGACCCATTACCACTACAAGTGGTAATTCATGCCCAACAACACTCTAACACTATAGGCACTTATACCAAGCCTAAAAATCCCAAATAATTAACTCTTAGCCATAAATAACCCAATCGACTCAATCTAGACAGCCCCTTTGTCCCTAATTCTAACCCATTTAAAAACGAAGTAAAGACAAACTTATTCATTGAAAAATATACTCAAGGAAATTTCCAAAAAGTGCTCACACGCCTCAAACGAAGCTACGGTTTACAAGATATGACCATTTTAAAATGATACATCAAATCTGTCCAAAATTCATTTTTATTTTTTTTTTACCAAAACATCAATTTTCACTTAATTACGACACTTTATGGACTTATAATTAGTTGAAAAAAGGTTTTGAGAACCGATTTTAACCATAAACATCATCATCAACATCAATCTCTACCTAAGCATTTTATCAAACACTTGGAGTGCATGCCCCAGTTCTTGCAAACAAATGAAACTCACAAGTCAATTGGGGTTTACATTCATCTATAAACGCTAACTCACTCTTAATCAAAGAATTAAACATAAGAAATGCGGATTAGGGCTTTACCTAAAACGAGGCATAGTTGCAGATACAAAAGGATTACACACCAATATGGGCAAGGATTAACACCTTCTTCTTCACTTGAGCTCCCTCTCTCACTAGGATTTATTTCCCTCTCTAAGTTACGTGTTTGAAGATGATGCAAAATGATGAAAAGTGACCTTTAGACTTGCTCTTTGGGGTTTTAACCCGTCCATGCAATATTTACACATCACACCCTCAAGTTACAAACTTAACAAAATATATCAAAACACCCTTCCTGACACAGGTGTGGCGCACCTCATACCTTTCCAGTCTATAACTTTTACTAAATTGCAGGGATCGATTCACGATCGTCTGGGCTTTTGAATTTCCTCAATCCGAGTTCGTACGAGAAAGTTATGGCCCAAATGGTGAAGGTGTGCATAACCTCACAACATACTCACAACTTTGTACGTTAAACTCCCGACACTCTAAACACTATATTATCATAAAAGTAATAATATTTCAAGTCACTTCTAACATCCCGAAACATCACGACCACTCCCGGTATTATTAAATTAATGTACAAAAAAATAACAAAATAATACCCCAAATTTTTGAGATGTTACAGATTTCGAGTTGCAGATCCGTGGAACCGTATGAGATACAAGGAAGTGTTGAAATTGATTATTGATCTTCATGTGCGCATTGACTTGGGTAATGCTTCTGTTGCGGATATAAATTTAAGAAATACTTTGTTCTAAGAAAAACACGACATTAGTAAATTGGAGTCTTTAGACATGTTTCAAAAAGCTAGAATCAAATGAGACGCAAAAGGAGACGAGAACTCGAAATTTTTTTATTGTTCCTTAAAGCATAATAGGGGTCAAAAACATATTCATGGGTTGATGGTAGATGGCGCCTAGGTGGAGGATCCGATATATATTAAAGGTAAATTTTTCGAGTATTTCTAACATAAATATGATGAGGTAAAACCGGGGCCTGAATTTAGTAATATATCGCCACGTTATAAGTTGTCTTGTGATAAAGCTTCTTACTTGGAGCATGAGTATGACGATGCAGAAAAAAGAAGTGTGGTTTGGGATTGTGGTAGTTCTAAAGCACTGGGCCTGACAGTTTCTCATTCCTTTTTATTAAACAATTTTGGGATATTGTGAAGTTTGACATTTTCACAGATGTACGCTCTTTTTTTCCACTTACATGATGCCTCATGGTGCTAACTCCGCATTTTTTCTTTGATTCCGAAGGTTCGTAACCCGGTACTTATTACAAATTTTCGTCCGATCTCATTAGTTGGCTTCTTTTACAAAATTATTACCAAACTGCTCAATAATTGACTTGAAAACGTTATTGATAAACTTATTTCTCCGGAACAATCGGCGTTTATTGCGGGTCGACAAATTCCAGACGGTCCATTGATGTTGTTGGAGATGATTTCGTGGTTCAAAATAAACAAAAGGAAGATGTTACTTTTCAAAGTTGATTTTGAAAAAGCGTATGATTCGGTGAATTAGGAATATTTGTTATTTATGCTTTCTTCCTTGGGGTGCGGACACAAGTGGTGTGAATGGATCAAAGATTGTCTTTCGTCTGCTAGAACTTTTGTTTTGGTAAATGGCCCGACCAAGGAATTTTGATATCAAAAGATGACTACGATAGGGGCCCCGCTTAGTCCTTTCCTTTTATCATTGTCATGGAAGGTCTTCATTTGGCCTTTCAATGTGTTAGCTTAATTTAATTCGCGGGGTAAAAGTTGGGTCGGGGTAACATTCATATGTTCCACTTCATCTATTCAGATGATGTTATCATTTTTCTGGAATGACATAGACAATAATTGGATCACATCCTCCAAATTCTTAATGTTTTTCATTTGGTTTCGGGCCTCAAAATTAATGTGTCGAAATCACATGTGTTCGAGGTAGGTTGTAACATCGGGGAGGTTGAAAGTTTCGCCAACGAGGCGGGCTTCCGATCCGGTACGTTTCCCACTAAATATCTTAGCATTCCCATTGGTTCGAATATGAAAAGGATTTCTAGTTGGTCGTCTTTGGTTGGAAAATATAATTCGAGGCTTTCTTCATGGAAAGCCAATCTCATTTCCTTAGGAGTTAGACTGACGCTAATTAAATCGGTTATGGGAAGTCTCGGAATTGATCTGAAGTACACTTTTACTTGTCCGGCTACCATCATCAAAAAGCTTGAAACTATTCGGGCTAGATCTTTTTGGGCGGTAGTGGTACTAAAAAATGGCTTAGGCTAAGTGGGATGTTGTGTTATGATGACTTGATAATGGTGGTTTGAATGTGGAAAATCTTAAGGCATTTAATCTAGCTTTAATCCTTAAATGGAGATGGAGATATTTAACGCGTCCAAACGAATTCTGGTTAAAGATGGTGAAATTGATTCACGGCGAGGTGTTCGACCATACGGCGGGGAACAGTACGTGGGCCTCAATTGTGAAATCCTGCTCCAAAATTGTTGCGGACCATCTGCAAACACATATAAGTTAAATTTTGGAAACGAGATTGGTACCAAGTTTTGGCACGACTTATGGTTGGGCCAAGATGTCTTGATAATCATCATAACCACTTGTTTCATTTAGATGCTGCTCGTGATTGTACTATTGCGGACAAACGGGACAATAACGAGTGAAGTTGACGTGGAATAGGTCCAACATTGGCGCCAGAAACAACGGTTTACTAATTGAGTTGTTATCCGAGTTACAGCTCGTTCAGTTTCGTAACGAAGAAGATAGTTGGGTTTGCACTTTGGATTCGTATCAAGTGTAACTGTTAAAGCATCGAGAATGAATATAGATCATGCATTGTTACCAAGCTCGCAATCCAAAACGTTGTGGTTTAATTTTGTACCGAGAAAAGTTAACATATTCTTGTGGCGTTTGAACTTAGATTCATTACCACTACGTTGGAACCTATCCGCGAGAGGTATTGATCTAAATACTATTACGTGTCCGGTTTGTAACAATGGGGTTGTGGTCCGAATCACCTCTTTCTTGGTTGCCCGATGGTATCGGATGTGTTGTGTCATATTCGTATTTGTTTGGATTGCAACATGCCGGTCTTTGTTTCGTGGGTTGAAGTTTTATCTTGGCTCGACGGTCTTCAAGTCTCGGTTAACTCTAAAAAACGTATCAGTTCGGTTATAGTCACACTACTTTGGGCTCTTTGGCGATTGCGGAATGACATTGTTTTTAGCGAGTCTTTTTTAGTAATAGTTTGTTAGTTGATGTCATTGAATTGTATGTATTTATATGGCTTAAACATAGGTCATTTAGTTTCTAATTGGAATTTATAGCTCCTATCGCCTTTGTAATTTTTCTCTCTTAATTAGTATTTTGCTAGAGAGTGTTTTTTATAAATATAATTTTGGCCGTTAAAAAAAAAATATTGATTTTTTTGGTCTATTATGTAAATCAACTTTTCGTTTGTTGTTATATGTAAATGGATGGATATGTATATGTATTCATTTCAATCCATCTATTAGAGTATCATTAGTAACAGCTAATGTGCGTCCCACCCTTGTTTGTTGATGTCAAACTGTTTATGTGGAAACTTATATAGTTGTCACTGTCATAAAAATAGCTATTAATAGTTAAATAAATCATCTGATACGTACAATATCAGTAACTAAAAATATGATGCACACTCTATTATTGCAGCTCCATTTTAGTCAAATAGTGAAGGATACTCGATTAGTAATGAAGTGCCTACTACTACACCATACTACACTTGGCTCTACACATTTACGGAGGATAATTTTTTCACAAAAGCATATGATTGCCCCTTAATCGCCATTTGATACGTACAATATCAATAACTAAAAATATGATACACACTCTATTATTGCTTTTTTCTCATGATTGTTTTAATGGTATGGGTATTTTGCCAGAAAATTTGAAGGTTAATTGGATCGGCTACATTTGGACGATTTGGATTGCTAGGAATGAATTGGTGTTACATATGTTGGGTCGCTACCGTAGTGTAGGTCGGATCAAGCTAAAGGTTGTTCGATGGTTAGTAAATGCCAAATTGAGTGAGAGCCATCAATTTTACGTTTGGAGTGATACTCCTTGGATGCTTCTGTGAGAAAGAGTGCACATCAAGAGAATATGACTTATATTTTTAGGGGAGTGATATGTACGCAAATCATTTTTATTGATGTTGTACAGTACAACATGTAAAACATAATTGGTTGTGTTCATTACTCATATTTTTACCGTTTCATGTAAACTTCGGATGTATCTTTTGTATGTAATGCTTGCTTATTTTCGTTTGCCTATACTAATGGGCTTTTATTCAGTGGGTAAGAGGTCATGTAAATGGGTTAACTTTTAACTTACGTTGGCTTAAAATATGGTCCAAACAAATGTTTTTGCAAGAGGATCAGACGATGTACCCTTTTATAGTTAAAAAGCCCATCTAAAGTTTCCTTATTACGGAGTATTATAATTTATAATCTCCCTTCTTATTAAATTTGAAAGCTATATTTAAATGCAGGAGAAATTATGTTTTTGAATTTGACAATATATGAGATATGAGTTACGTAGCTTAATTGTCAATAAACCTCTCACGTAGATAGTAGTAGCAATTACTCAATATTTATGCCTATATGAACTTGCATTTAAATATGTGTTTTCACTTTAAAAGTTAACTAATGACGATAACGATCCAAGTCCACGTATTTTGGAGTCCAACACCAAATTATTTTGTGTACACAAACACTTATCAGATACAATTTGAAGTGTGTCTCTATATATCTATGTGAGAGTGGTGTACGTACGTCTTCTGTTTTCTTGTTCTTCATATATCAACGGCTTAAGCTCGTGCTTGTAAATTAAGAAAGGTATTTATACATCAAATTATTTTTTTTATACTTTTTTCAAGGCAAACACACACACCACTTGATTATATATATATATATATATATATATATATATATATATATATATATATATATATATATATATATATATATATATATATATATATATATATATATATATACCCCAGGACCTTAAGGTTAGACGGCACCTTGATACCGCCATACGAATGACCCTTTAAGAATGTTATTATTAAAAGGTAAATAGACACACACCCAGGGCCGGTCCTGAGAATTTGAGTGCCCCAAACGATGCGAATTAAAAATGCCCTAAGACTCGAAAGAATAATATATGATAATTAAAAAACATGACAATTAACTTCATATCAATAAACATAAAGAGTTTAGCATTGGAATTACATACCGTAATAGTTAACCAATGACTTTTGAAGCTCTTTTCGCATTCTTGGTAGCAAATTGTTTAATTACCTCTTCACATTTTATACTCTCTAAGATTTCATTCTCAATAGTTATCATCGCCAATCCACTCAGTCTTTGTTGGGACATTGTGGATCGTAGGTAATTTTTTCATTTAGTCTTTTTCTCTCTCGTTTTTCACAACCGGATAATTGTTTAGGAGCCATCCTTAATCCTATTCACCAAATCTATAGACAATAACCATAAAACAATAGTTAAGGCAAAGATCATACATTATGATTATTAATATTACTCAATTAAATTTGTTAATAATAAAACAAATTACATCCTGTTGCACAATATGTCAAAATATCACATGGGTCATGGTATTTGTAACAACCCGGAAATTTTCAACCAAATTTAAACTTTAATCTTTATATGTTTCCGACACGATAAGCAATATTTGGTAAGTTAAATTTCAAGAATTTTAAACTATGTTCATACATTCATTCAACCTCGACCAAGTTCCAACGATTCACGAACCATTAAACGAATATGATTATATATGTATATGTGTATATATATTATAACTTGAAACGTAAACAAAATATTAGATTAAATACTTTATATGATTGTATCTGTTTCAAAATGTTAATCAATGAAATTAGAAGATAAGATCAAATGATTGAATTATCAGATATATTGAATTATGATTACAAGTCTCTGTTGAAAGGCCCACGTTGATTTGAGAAATCTTTTCATTTTAACAATATTCGGAAAATGGTAAAGTGATTTATAAATAAGAACAAATTGTCAATCATTGAGAACTAGACAAAGGATAGTGGAAGATTGAATCTCATAAAGACTCGATTGATCTATTTAGTTTCAAACGTACAAAAACGTTTTCAGTTTAAAAAGAACTTTATTATTAAAACGTATATAACTTTTATAAATATCTAGAACCTTTTTTGACAACTCATTACTTAAGTAGTATGATAAAGATAACGATATTTATATTTTATTTTATTAAATATATATAACGATTTAAATTAATATTATATATATTTATACGCGTATTATACGTACTACTATACTTAAACTTTATCTTTACTTTATTTTTACTTTACTTTAACTTTAATAATTCACTTTAATAATTCATACTTTAATAATTCACTTTAATAATTCATACTTTAATAATTCACTTTAATAATTCATACTTTAATAATTTACTTTAATAATTCATACTTTAATAATTCACTTTAATAATTCATACTTTAATAATTCACTTTAATAATTCAAAAATCTATTATAAATAGAATTCAATAGGTTTCATTATTTCATAGAAACTTGAAAATATTTTTCTCTAAACTCTCTCAATCGATTTACATACATATATTTACTCCGTATTATTTCAAGATATTATTAGTATACATAAAATATTACGACGGAGTGCTGTCCGAGTGATTTTGAATTTTTTTTCCGAGTAGGATAGGATTAAGGAAATTATGGGTTATAGCTATGGAGGTGATTGAGTATGGTTCATGGGTATGCTCGTGAGGTCAATATAGTGTTTATCATTTCCGTTGCGTCTACGTACCTTTCCTGCAATATTGAATCTCAATATTGATACGTGAGTACTCATAATTTAACTTTTACATACTAATAGTGTATCCCTGACTAGTGCTCGAGTATTTAGGATTATGCATGCTTGTACTTTTGATATTGCCCTTAGACAGGTTAGGTTGAATCTTGAATTAGTTACACTTGCGGTTGAGATAAGGTATAAGATATGCATGTCCTTGGAAAGCTAGCGAAAAATTAAGAACTTTTCCTTTAGATATCGAATGGTTTCGATGAACGGATTAGAAGTTATAATCAATTGAATTTTTGATATTTTTATTAAAAATGATTATTATTATCGTCGTTTTTATCGTCGTTCTAGTTTTATCTTATTATTATCATTATTATTATCTTTATCAATAAAAGGGATTTATCATTAAAAAATGTTTTTTTTTATTATTACTATCGTTATTATCGTTAAAGTTATAATTAGTATTATTATTATTATCCAATTATTATTATTATTATTATTATTAGTATTATTATTATTATCATTATTAATATATATATCATTATTTAAAAATAGTTATTGTTATTATTATTATTACTATTACTATATTATCATTAAGATAATTATTAGTATTATCGTTAATAATGTTATAGTAACTATCATTATTAATATTAGTGTAATTAAAACAAATATTTGTAACTCCTAATTATTTTGATTACTATTATTATCATTATTATGAACACGATATAAAAGACGATTAAAAGCTATTAAATGAAACGATTAGGAAATAATTGTAACACCTAATTATTCGTACTTTGCGAAATTCACAAGAATTCCACGAACCGAACATCATACATCAACAAATAACGAAGTATTGATTCATAATTTCAATGTCATTAAAGAAATATTGCGTAAAAGTTATGTACTTTTTAAAGCCTTTAGGGAATATTCAATTCTAGTTTCAACCGTAAATCAAATGAGTTTAATTTAACATTAACTCATTAAATCTATGTTACATCTGAAGAAAATATACACATATATATTTTCATAAAGACTGTAATAAAATTCTTTTGTACAAAATATTAATTGTGAAATTTTTTTTAACGGGTAGGTAATACCCGAGAGATATATAAATTCACAATTAATATGTTACATTCTTCGAATCTGATTCAGCAAATCATCCATTATACTCCCTACTTTCACAAGAATATACATTCTTTTATAGAAATCAAAACAACCATACTCATTCAAAATTTAATTACATATTCTGATTTTGAAATCTCAAAATTCAACTTGAGATATGACCAAAATCATCACTCTTAGATCCTTACATCTTTCACAAGCTATATTTTGACTTCAAAACTGTGTTAGAATATCAAATGTATGTTAACGATTACAATCTGTGTTCAAACCCTTCGAAAATTTCTGAAGACACTTCGAATGATGAGCAATTGAGATGATGATCCAACCACATGTTACCCACAGTTATGTACCCGAAAAAAACTCTTGAAACCAAAGTAAAAGTTTAAACAACGTATCCGCGTCAGATTCTTTGGCATTTATTACCAAAAATAACTTTGCGACTCCTATTCAAAGTAGCCAGTTTTGTCACAGCTCCAGCAAGTCAACTTTGACTTTTCAGTCAGACTAACCTTATTATAACCTTGAGATATACACCATCGTTACCAGGGAACCTTTTACATTCCACCACATTATTAGCAGATGTACCAACAACTTCATTACCCTTGACTTTAGCCTCTCCAAAAAGTCATTATAATTATTCATTGAAACCCAATCATTTACTCATTCGCATCGTGTAATGAGAATTGCCATACGAATCACTGAGAATTAGCAATCAGTATTTTGAAATCTCGCAGCATGTCTACGCCAACAGTTATATGTGTATATATAACGTCTATTTTCTGGACTTAATTTGAATGTGAAGTTTCTGAAAAACACTCCGAACTACGAATTGGTTCTCCAAAAATAGAAAAAATGCTGATGAAGCAGCAAAAACTATAAACGACTTTAAACGGTAAAAGCTGGATGATAATGATGAAGTGTGCTGGCAAAGCGCAGAAAAAGAGAAGTTTTGGAACTGGAAAACGGATTGAGCAAAGTAGGAAGGAGGCTGTGGACAAATTACAAAGACTGCACATGACTTCAAAGGATCCAAATGATTCAGTACCTGCTGAAGTCATTAACGAATACCTTGCTCCTGACTCTAAACCCCTGCGGAGAATATTCTTCATCATCCTCTGATATTAGAAATTCTAAAATATCATCATATCTTTCATTATAAATATCCTCCATATTTCTGAAGATATTTTCTTAATTTTTCTTATTTGAAATCATTTACCTCTTCGCGCTATCTGTATTACATCATAAAAGAAACTATTTTAGTTTCTAAATTCTGAAACATTCAAGTTTAAAATAGGAATATTTTGAAGTAGTGTTGGGAACTGAAGCATGAATTAGTATAATATAATGACACTTGATCAATGTGATTATATTACAGTAAGTCATGCTGAGTTTCTAAATAGATCGTGATGATTCACAGATCATAACATCATCATGTGCCATGTTATACGACTCTTGTATTCTATTTAACCTCTAAAATATCAAGAAAATATTTCTTGATGATTCGGCCTTTTCCAAGGTATTCTAGTAATTTGACAAGTCAAGATCGTGCCATCACAATTTCCTTCCTAGAACATTAACAATGTTCATTTCGAAATTCATATCTGTGAATTCTGGACCATTACAAGCGGTGCTTAATCGTAAGAAGAAGAAACGAAAGGACAAAACTCCGAAATAGAAATTGAGGTATAAATTGCAGCAAATAAAAAAGAGCATTAACTGTGAATGATAATGATTATAGAAGACAGAAGCAGAGACTTTGAAATATAAGGGAACATATAAAGCGCAACGACAAACCAGAAATTATAAACCATATATATCGATGCATATAGCAATATAAAGACACGGGAGAACTAGAAACACTATAAACCCAAGACTATAGTAGAAGTAAATAGATTCTTCCGGCGGTAGATGAAAAAGAAGAATGACCGATATGAAAGTTAGAAGTATATCGAGAATCAGAACTGGATGGAGCATATTGATGAATACTTTAAAATATGAGTTGAGGGGGAAAGAATAGAAGGTGATGAAACATGACTAGGAACTTAGAAATCAATAGATTTAACTCACACAATGGCGGAATAAGTGAATCAAACCCTCTAGTAAATAGGTTAACTTTTTTTTGATTAATTTAGTCAAACCACAACTAAATCAAGTGTGATTAGATCAACACCTAGAGCTATTATTCACCACCTGGGTGATTTGGACTGAGAGAGAATCGGAGGAGCTCACTAGATCTGAGTGTGTGTAACAAATGAGAGGCTTAACCTAAAATGAAGAACATAAGACTTTATATACCCCTGCTGTTGACTCACCCATACGATTCATTCATCACACGTACGAGTTGGCTTCATCAGTCGTACGGGTAATCACTCACTCGTGTCTTCTCATTTAGTTTGTAATTGCGACTTAGCTCAGCATCAGCCGTGCGTATGAGCCTGTCAGCCGTACTAGTGAGGCTTCACTCGTACGTCTGACTAATTCTAACATAGTAAAACATCTAAATCTCATTTCTGCAGTTCCTGTAACCACATACAAACACGGATAGGATAATAACGAGCAATCATGGTGGCCTGTAAACTGTTATACCTGCAATGGACGTGGGTAGATGTCTAGGGACTTGCATAAAATGCATCAACAGAAGGTATGAGTTGTAAGGAAACGAAGGAGGTGAATTTATAAGAAAATCTCCGACAGAACAATTAAAATAGACGATCGCATTTAAAGCGGATCCTAATTTCCTTGATTACCGGAGAGTCAAATCTTATTAAGAAGATTTTCTTCAAATCCCTTGAAATCTGGGAATCAATCATATCTACGTCAAATGATAAGATGAATCTACACTTACTCATTTCACTCTTCTATGTTAGCTTCATTTGTACTCTTCATATAAATGGATTGTTTATCCAAATTATTCGCTGATGATAAAACTCTAATTTTCAGCCCGTATGCATCACGAAAACATACTTATTATCATTCACGACCTTTCCACTCAAATTTCGGGACGAAATTTCTTTAACGGGTAGGTACTGTGACAACCCGGAAATTTCCAACCAAATTTAAACTTTAATCTTTATATGTTTCCGACACGATAAGCAATATTTGTTAAGTTAAATTTCAAGAATTTTAAACTATGTTCATACATTCATTTAACCTCGACCAAGTTCCAACGATTCACGAACCATTAAACGAATATGATTATATATGTATATGTGTATATATATTATAACTTGAAACGTAAACAAAATATTATATTAAATACTTTATATGATTGTATCTGTTTCAAAATGTTTATCAATGGAATTAGAAGATAAGAGCAAATGATTGAATTATCAGATATATTGAATTATGATTACAAGTCTCTGTTGAAAGGCCCACGTTGATTTGAGAAATCTTTCCATTTTAACAATATTCGAAAAATGGTAAAGTGATTTATAAATAAGAACAAATTGTCAATCATTGAGAACTAGACAAAGGATAGTGGAAGATTGAATCTCATAAAGACTCGATTGATCTATTTAGTTTCAAACGTACAAAAACGTTTTCAGTTTAAAAAGAACTTTATTATTAAAACGTATATAACTTTTATAAATATCTAGAACCACTTTTGACAACTCATTACTTAACTAGTATGATAAAGATAACTATATTTATATTTTATTTTATTAAATATATATAACGATTTAAATTAATATTATATATATTTATACGCGTATTATACGTACATAGTTTTATACTTTTACTATACTTAAACTTTACCTTTACTTTATTTTTACTTTACTTTAACTTTAATAATTCACTTTAATAATTCATACTTTAATAATTCACTTTAATAATTCATACTTTAATAATTTACTTTAATAATTCATACTTTAATAATTCACTTTAATAATTCATACTTTAATAATTCACTTTAATAATTCAAAAATCTATTATAAATAGAATTCAATAGGTTTCATTATTTCATAGAAACTTGAAAATATTTTTCTCTAAACTCTCTCAATCGATTTACATATATATATTTACTCCGTATTATTTCAAGATATTATTAGTATACCTAAAATATTACGACGGAGTGCTGTCCGAGTGATTTCGAATTTTTTTTTCGAGTAGGATTGGATTAAGCAAATTATGGGTTATAGCTATGGAGGTGATTGAGTATGGTTCATGGGTATGCACGTGAGGTCAATATAGTGTTTATCATTTCCGTTGCGTCTACGTACCTTTCCTGCAATATTGAATCTCAATATTGATACGTGAGTACTCATAATTTAACTTTTACATACTAATAGTGTATCCCTGACTAGTGCTCGAGTATTTAGGATTATGCATGTTTGTACTTTTGATATTGCCCTTAGAAAGATTAGGTTGAATCTTGAATTAGTTACACTTGCGGTTGAGATAAGGTATAAGATATGCATGTCCTTGGAAAGCAAGCGAAAAATTAAGAACTTTTCCTTTAGATATCGAATGGTTTCGATGAAAAGATTAGAAGTTATAATCAATTGAATTTTCGATATTTTTATTAAAAATGATTATTATTATCGTCGTTCTAGTTTTATCTTATTATTATCATTATTATTATCTTTATCAATAAAAGGGATTTATCATTAAAAATTGTTTTTTTTATATTATTACTATCGTTATTATTGTTAAAGTTATAATTAGTATTATTATTATTATCCAATTATTATTATTATTATTATTAGTATTATTATTATTATTATTATCATTATTAATATATATATCATTATTTAAAAATGGTTATTGTTCTTGTTATTATTATTATTACTATTACTATATTATCATTAAGATAATTATTAGTATTATCGTTAATAATGTTATAGTAACTATCATTATTAATAATAGTGTAATTAAAATAAATATTTGTAACACCTAATTATTTTGATTACTATTATTATCATTATTATGAACACGATATAAAAGACGATTAAAAGCTATTAAATGAAACGATTAGGAAATAATGAGTAAGAGTATCATGATGAAATTAAAATATTATAAGATATTGATTTAGATAAAATTATCATTCTTATTATTTTTATCATTACTATTATTATTAAAAGTATCGTTAGTATTAAAACTATCATTTTAACAAAAATTATCATTTTAATAGAAATGTCATTGTTACTATAAAATATCATTATTATTATTATTATTTTAAATAGAATTATTATTTTAAAGATAATATTAAAAATTATCGTAAATATTAAAGTTATCATAATTAGAATTATCGTTTTATCATAATGTCATCTTAGTAATTATAAATATTGATATTTTTATAATAATAATTATTATTACAAAATAATACAACTTTTACTTACTATCATTATAGATATTATTTTATCAAATAAATATGTGATACAAACATATTTTACTACGTGTAATAACTTACTTTAATAATACCTATCATATTATCTTTATGATATTAAATGAACCCTATAAATTTTATTACTTAATATATATAAAAGTATATTTTATTATATAAATTTAATATAAAATTTTATTTATTAATAAATAAATTATATTATTTACTCTAATAAATCTTTTAAAAATATTTAAAAATATAAAACGACGATATTTAAACTATATATTAATCATGTATAGATTTTTGGAAATTATTTTGAGTCAAATTTACTTTTGTTGACTTTTGCATATTAGTCTCGAGCATTAGGATTGTGGTACACTATGACTTGACCTAATTTGTTAGACAAATATTGACCAACACATAAATATATATAACTAATTTAGGTTCGTGAATCCGAGGCCAACCTTGCACTTGTTCAATGACGTTATATGTATTTTTACTACGAAATACAGTATGGTGAGTTTCATTTGCCTTTTTACCCTTTATATTTTTGGGACTGAAAATACATGCGCTTTTATAAATGTTTGACGAAATAGATACAAGTAATTGAAACTACATTCTATGGTTGAATTATCGAAATCGAATATGCCCCTTTTTATTAAAGTCTGGTAATCTAAGAATTAGGGAACAGACACCCTAATTGACGCGAATCCTAAAGATAGATCTATTGGGCCTAACAAACCCCATCCAAAGTACCGGATGCTTTAGTACTTCGAAATTTATATCATGTCCGAAGGAGGATCCCGGAATGATAGGGGATATTCTTATATGTATCTAGTTAATGTCGGTTACCAGGTGTTCACCATATGAATGATTATTTTTGTCTCTATGCATGGGACGTATATTTATGAGAACTGGAAATGAAATTCTTGTGGTCTATTAAAATGATAGAAATAAATGATTATGATAAACTAATGAACTCACTAACCTTTTGGTTGACACTTTAAAGCATGTTTATTCTCAGGTGTTAAAGAAATTTTCCGCTGTGCATTTGCTCATTTTAAAGATATTACTTGGAGTCTTTCATAGCATATTTCGAAGAACGTTGCATTCGAATCATTGAGTTCATCAAAGATTATTATTAAATCAATTTGTAGTTGGATAGTGGATATTATGAAATGGTATGCATGCCTGTCAATTTTCGATGTAAAGAAAGTTTGTCTTTTAAAAACGAATGCAATGTTTGTAAAATGTATCATATAGAGGTCAAATACCTCGCAATGTAATCAACTATTGTGAATCGTTTATAATGTATATGAACGGGTCCTTTCAGTTGGTATCAGAGCGATGGTCTTAGCGAACCAGGTCTGCATTAGTGTGTCTAACTGATAAGTCGATATGATGCATTAGTGAGTCTGGACTTCGACCGTGTCTGCATGTCAAAAGTTTTACTTATCATTTTGTGTCAAAAATTAACTACTTATCATCCTCAGAAAATTACATGCTTATCATTTTTAGTCTAAGACACGTCTTGCTGCATTGATTGCATGAATAGTGTATAGACAAAAATTCATATCTTAGCATATCTGCTAAATCATATCTTATCGTATCTGTTACTTTAAACTTTGCCTGACATATCTCGCAAAGTCCTCCGTAATCTACGAAATCTTTTGATCTATATATATATATATATATATATATATATATATATATATATATATATATATATATATATATATATATATATATATAAATATATATATATATATATATATATATATATATATATATATATATATATATATATATATATATATATATATATATATATATATATTCTATGTAATTAAAATACCATCCGTTAGCCAAAATCATTTCATATCGAAAAAAAATAATCCTTTATCCAATCGTACGAAATGGAATTCGTCATCAGTTCAAGTCACTCAGATTCCGAAATGGAATCCCATTCAAGCTCCGAAAGCAGTGTGACCGGAATAGATCAACCAATCAGTCATCACCTATTCTGGATGAATTGGGGATGGGTTCGTAGCCTCCTCAATCATTGGAGACAAGAAGAAGGTGATCCCTTCCATCCACCACATTGCCCTCTTGACGAAGAACCTGAAGCACTTACCGGCGAACCTGTCCGAAACACCATTTTCTCGCTCATTTCCAGAGTATCTCGTCACGATTATATATTACATAAAATTTTAGATTTTATTTATCCGCTCGTTCGAACCGACAATCACCCCGGTGTAATAGAAGAAGTCAACGAGCTTCGCGCTCGGGTAGTGGCTTTGGAGAATATAGTGCAGAGATTACAAACACCAGCAGTAGCATCAGCAGCATAACCAGTACCACCATCATCAACGCCAACAGTACCATTGCCACCTCCAACCACAACCGCGTCGTAAACCTCAACTTCACAATCTGTCCCACGAGCATCAACGTCATACGCACCATAGATACCAAGGAGTACCAACAACAATAACTGACGAAGTATTAATTCATAACTTCATTGGAGAAACATTCCGCGGCGATTATGTAATCTCTAAAGTCTTAGAGATTATCTAATCTAGCCCTAACCATAAATCAGTTAAGCGAACCAAAATGATAGAAGGAAGAGTAGAAACCCTGACAAAAATGGTGTGTGATTAACAAGCTAAACTTGCTTTACCAACAGCATCAACAGTACCGTCAGCGTTACCAGCATCGCTAGTACAGTCAACATCCGAATCAACAACACCGATAACATCACAAACTCCGTCAGTTCAAGAATCACTGTGGACATCATTACGAATCAATAACGTGTATATTGTATCAACGAGTTATGAAGAATTAACTCATTCCATCTGAAGAAATTATATGTATATATGTATATATATATATATATATATATATATATATATATATATATATATATATATATATATATATATATATATATATATATATATATATATAAATCTTTTCGTGCTAAGCTATTGTGTGTGAATCTTAACTACTCGGTTAATTCATATTACAAATATGCAATAATGTACGTCCTTCGGCCGCAACTTAACCAGCGTTAACTACAATCTCTTTCGCAATTCAACAAATTCCAATTCATAATAAATCAAGTATATATTTGATTTTACACTTTCATCATCGATGTACCCGAAACTTTTCAGATAACATCATTCGTACTTTGCGAAATTCACAAGAATTCCACGAACCAAACATCATACATCAACAAATAACGAAGTATTGATTCATAATTTCAATGTCATTAAAGAAATACTGCGTAAAAGTTATGTACTTTTTAAAGCCTTTAGGGAATATTCAATTCTAGTTTCAACCGTAAATCAAATGAGTTTAATTTAACATTAACTCATTAAATCTATGTTACATCTGAAGAAAATATACATATATATATTTTCATAAAGACTGTAATAAAATTCTTTTGTACAAAATATTAATTGTGAAATTTTTTTTAACGGATAGGTAATACCCGAGAGATATATAAATTCACAATTAATATGTTACATTCTTTGAATCTGATTCAGCAAATCATCCATTATACTCCCTACTTTCACAACAATATACATTCTTTTATAGAAATCAAAACAACCATACTCATTCAAAATTTAATTACATATTCTGATTTTGAAATCTCAAAATTCAACTTGAGATATGACCAAAATCATCACTCTTAGATCCTTACATCTTTCACAAGCTATATTTTGACTTCAAAACTGTGTTAGAATATCAAATGTATGTTAACGATTACAATCTGTGTTCAAACCCTTCGAAAATTTCTGAAGACACTTCGAATGATGAGCAATTGAGATGATGATCCAACCACATGTTACCCACAGTTATGTACCCGAAAAAAACTCTTGAAACCAAAGTAAAAGTTTAAACAACGTATCCGCGTCAGATTCTTTGGCATATATTACCAAAAATAACTTTGCGGCTCCTATTCAAAGTAGCCAGTTTTGTCACAGCTCCAGCAAGTCAACTTTGACTTTTCAGTCAGACTAACCTTATTATAACCTTGAGATATACACCATCGTTACCAGGGAACCTTTTACATTCCACCACATTATTAGCAGATGTACCAACAACTTCATTACCCTTGACTTTAGCCTCTCCAAAAAGTCATTATAATTATTCATTGAAACCCAATCATTTACTCATTCGCATCGTGTAATGAGAATTGCCATACGAATCACTGAGAATTAGCAATCAGTATTTTGAAATCTCGCAGCATGTCTACGCCAACAGTTATATGTGTATATATAACGTCTATCTTCTGGACTTAATTTGAATGTGAAGTTTCTGAAAAACACTCCGAACTACGAATTGGTTCTCCAAAAATGGAAAAAATGCTGATGAAGCAGCAAAAACTATAAACGACTTTAAACGGTAAAAGCTGGATGATAATGATGGAGTGTGCTGGCAAAGCGCAGAAAAAGAGAAGTTTTGGAACTGGAAAACGGATTGAGCAAAGTAGGAAGGAGGCTGTGGACAAATTACAAAGACTGCACCTGACTTCAAAGGATCCAAATGATTCAGTACCTGCTGAAGTCATTAACGAATACCTTGCTCCTGATTCTAAACCCCTGCGGACAATATTCTTCATCATCCTCTGATATTAGAAATTCTAAAATATCATCATATCTTTCATTATAAATATCCTCCATATTTCTGAAGATATTTTCTTAATTTTTCTTATTTGAAATTATTTACCTCTTCGTGCTATCTGTATTACATCATAAAAGAAACTATTTTAGTTTCTAAATTCTGAAACATTCAAGTTTAAAAAAGGAATATTTTGAAGTAGTGTTGGAAACTGAAGCATGAATTAGTATAATATAATGACACTTGATCAATGTGATTATATTACAGTAAGTCATGCTGAGTTTCTAAATGGATCGTGATGATTTACAGATCATAACATCATCATGTGCCATGTTATACGACTCTTGTATTCTATTTAACCTCTAAAATATCAAGAAAATCTTTCTTGATGATTCGGCCTTTTTCAAGGTATTCTAGTAATTTGACAAGTCAAGATCGTGCCATCACAATTTCCTTCCTAGAACATTAACAATGTTCATTCCGAAATTCATATCTGTGAATTCTGGACCATTACAAGCGGTGCTTAATCGTAAGAAGAAGAAACGAAAGGACAAAACTCCGAAATAGAAATTGGGGTATAAATTGCAGCAAATAAAAGAGAGCATTAACTGTGAATGATAATGATTATAGAAGACAGAAGCAGAGACTTTGAAATATAAGGGAACATATAAAGCCCAACGACAAACCAGAAATTATAAACCATATATATCAATGCATATAGCAATATAAAGACACGGGAGAACTAGAAACACTATAAACCCAAGACTATAGTAGAAGTAAATAGATTCTTCCGGCGGTAGATGAAAAAGAAGAATGACCGATATGAAAGTTAGAAGTATATCGAGAATCAGAACTGGATGGAGCATATTGATGAATACTTTAAAATATGAGTTGAGGGGGAAAGAATAGAAGGTGATGAAACATGACTAGGAACTTAGAAATCAATAGATTTAACTCACACAATGGCGGAATAAGTGAATCAAACCCTCTAGTGAATAGGTTAACTTTTTTTTTTGATTAATTTAGTCAAACCACAACTAAATCAAGTGTGATTAGATCAACACCTAGAGCTATTATTCACCACCTGGGTGATTTGGACTGAGAGAGAATCGGAGGAGCTCACTAGATCTGAGTGTGTGTAACAAGTTAGAGGCTTAACCTAAAATGAAGAACATAAGACTTTATATACCCCTGCTGTTGACTCACCCATACGATTCATTCATCACACGTACGAGTTGGCTTCATCAGCCTTACGGGTAATCACTCACTCGTGTCTTCTCATTTAGTTTGTAATTGCGACTTAGCTCAGCATCAACAGTGCGTATGAGCCTGTCAGCCGTACTAGTGAGCCTTCACTCGTACGTCTGACTAAGTCTAACATAGTAAAACATCTAAATCTCATTCCTGCAGTTCCCGTAACCACATACAAACACAGATAGGATAATAACGAGCAATCATGGTGGCCTGTAAACTGTTGTACCTGCAATGGACGTGGGTAGATGTCTAGGGACTTGCATAAAATGCATCAACAGAAGGTATGAGTTGTAAGGAAACGAAGGAGGTGAATTTATAAGAAAATCTCCGACAGAACAATTAAAATGGACGATCGCATTTAAAGCGGATCCTAATTCCCTTGATTACCGGAGAGTCAAATCTTATTAAGAAGATTTTCTTCAAATCCCTTGAAATCTGGGAATCAATCATATCTACGTCAAATGATAAGATGAATCTACACTTACTCATTTCACTCTTCTATGTTAGCTTCATTTGTACTCTTTATATAAATGGATTGTTTATCCAAATTATTCGCTGATGATAAAACTCTAATTTTCAGCCCGTATGCATCACGAAAACATACTTATTATCATTCACGACCTTTCCACTCAAATTTCGGGACGAAATTTCTTTAACGGGTAGGTACTGTAACAACCCGTAAATTTCCAACCAAATTTAAACTTTAATCTTTATATGTTTCCGACACGATAAGCAATATTTGTTAAGTTAAATTTCAAGAATTTTAAACTATGCTCATACATTCATTTAACCTCAACCAAGTTCCAACGATTCACGAACTATTAAACAAATATGATTATATATGTATATGTGTATATATATTATAACTTGAAACGTAAACAAAATATTAGATTAAATAATTTATATGATTGTATCAGTTTCAAAATGTTTATCAATGGAATTAGAAGATAAGATCAAATGATTGAATTATCAGATATATTGAATTATGATTACAAGTCTCTGTTGAAAGGCCCACGTTGATTTGAAAAATCTTTTCATTTTTACAATATTCGAAAAATGGTAAAGTGATTTATAAATAAGAACAAATTGTCAATCATTGAGAACTAGACAAAGGATAGTGGAAGATTGAATCTCATAAAGACTCGATTGATCTATTTAGTTTCAAACGTACAAAAACGTTTTCAGTTTAAAAAGAACTTTATTATTAAAACGTATATAACTTTTATAAATATCTAGAACCACTTTTGACAACTCATTACTTAACTAGTATGATAAAGATAACGATATTTATATTTTATTTTATTAAATATATAACAATTTAAATTAATATTATATATATTTATACGCGTATTATACGTACATAGTTTTATACTTTTACTATACTTAAACTTTACCTTTACTTTATTTTTACTTTACTTTAACCTTAATAATTCACTTTAATAATTCATACTTTAATAATTCACTTTAATAATTCATACTTTAATAATTCACTTTAATAATTCATACTTTAATAATTTACTTTAATAATTCACTTTAATAATTCACTTTAATAATTCATACTTTAATAATTCACTTTAATAATTCAAAAATCTATTATAAATAGAATTCAATAGGTTTCATTATTTCATAAAAACTTGAAAATATTTTTCTCTAAACTCTCTCAATCGGTTTACATATATATATTTACTCCGTATTATTTCAAGATATTATTAGTATACATAAAATATTACGACGGAGTGCTGTCCGAGTGATTTCGAAATTTTTTTCCGAGTAGGATAGGATTAAGGAAATTATGGGTTATAGCTATGGAGGTGATTGAGTATGGTTCATGGGTATGCTCGTGAGGTCAATATAGTGTTTATCATTTCCGTTGCGTCTACGTACCTTTCCTGCAATATTGAATCTCAATATTGATACGTGAGTACTCATAATTTAACTTTTACATACTAATAGTGTATCCCTGACTAGTGCTTGAGTATTTAGGATTATGCATGCTTGTACTTTTGATATTGCCCTTAGACAGGTTAGGTTGAATCTTGAATTAGTTACACTTGCGGTTGAGATAAGGTATAAGATATGCATGTCCTTGGAAAGCTAGCGAAAAATTAAGAACTTTTCCTTTAGATATCGAATGGTTTCGATGAACGGATTAGAAGTTATAATCAATTGAATTTTCAATATTTTTATTAAAAATGATTATTATTATCGTCGTTTTTATCGTCGTTCTAGTTTTATCTTATTATTATCATTATTATTATCTTTATCAATAAAAGGAATTTATCATTAAAAATTGTTTTTTTTATTATTACTATCGTTATTATCGTTAAAGTTATAATTAGTATTATTATTATTATCCAATTATTATTATTATTATCATTATTAATATATATATCATTATTTAAAAATGGTTATTGTTATTGTTATTATTATTATTACTATTACTATATTATCATTAAGATAATTATTAGTATTATCGTTAATAATGTTATAGTAACTATCATTATTAATAATAGTGTAATTAAAACAAATATTTGTAACACCTAATTATTTTGATTACTATTATTATCATTATTATGAACACGATATAAAAGACGATTAAAAGCTATTAAATGAAACGATTAGGAAATAATGAGTAAGAGTATCATGATGAAATTAAAATATTATAAGATATTGATTTAGATAAAATTATCGTTCTTATTATTTTTATCATTACTATTATTGTTATTAAAAGTATCGTTAGTATTAAAACTATCATTTTAACAAAAATTATCATTTTAATAGAAATGTCATTGTTACTATAAAATATCATTATTATTATTATTTTAAATAGAATTATTATTTTAAAGATAATATTAAAAAATATCGTAAATATTAAAGTTATCATAATTAGAATTATCGTTTTATCATAATGTCATCTTAGTAATTATAAATATTGATATTTTTATAATAATAATTATTATTACAAAATAATACAACTTTTACTTACTATCATTATAGATATAATTTTATCAAATAAATATGTGATACAAACATATTTTACTACGTGTAATAACTTACTTTAATAATACCTATCATATTATCTTTATGATATTAAATGAACCCTATAAATTTTATTATTTAATATATATAAAAGTATATTTTATTATATAAATTTAATATAAAATTTTATTTATTAATAAATAAATTATATTATTTACTCTAATAAATCTTTTAAAAATATTTAAAAATATAAAACGACGATATTTAAACTATATATTAATCATGTATAGATTTTTGGAAATTATTTTGAGTCAAATTTACTTTTGTTGACTTTTGCATATTAGTCTCGAGCATTAGGATTGTGGTACACTATGACTTGACCTAATTTGTTAGACAAATATTGACCAACACATAAATATATATAACTAATTTAGGTTCGTGAATCCGAGGCCAACCTTGCACTTGTTCAATGACGTTATATGTATTTTTACTACGAAATACAGTATGGTGAGTTTCATTTGCCTTTTTACCCTTTATATTTTTGGGACTGAGAATACATGCGCTTTTATAAATGTTTGGCGCTTTTATAAATGTTTGACGAAATAGACACAAGTAATTGAAACTATATTCTATGGTTGAATTATCGAAATCGAATATGCCCCTTTTTATTAAAGTCTGGTAATCTAAGAATTAGGGAACAGACACCCTAATTGACGCGAATCCTAAAGATATATCTATTGGGCCTAACAAACCCCATCCAAAGTACCGAATGCTTTAGTACTTCGAAATTTATATCAAGTCCGAAGGAAGATCCCGGAATGATAGGGGATATTCTTATATGTATCTAGTTAATGTCGGTTACCAGGTGTTCACCATATGAATGATTATTTTTGTCTCTATGCATCGGACGTATCTTTATGAGAACTGGAAATGAAATTCTTGTGGTCTATTAAAATGATAGAAATAAATGATTATGATAAACTAATGAACTCACCAACCTTTTGGTTGACACTTTAAAGCATGTTTATTCTCAGGTGTTAAAGAAATCTTCCGCTGTGCATTTGCTCATTTTAAAGATATTACTTGGAGTCTTTCATAGCATATTTTGAAGAACGTTGCATTCGAATCATTGAGTTCATCAAAGATTATTATTAAATCAATTTATAGTTGGATAGTGGATATTATGAAATGGTATGCATGCCTGTCAATTTTCGATGTAAAGAAAGTTTGTCTTTTAAAAACGAATGCAATGTTTGTAAAATGTATCATATAGAGGTCAAATACCTCGCAATGTAATCAACTATTGTGAATCGTTTATAATGTATATGAGCGGGTCCTTTCAGTATTGGTACTCTAAAGTCCAATACAGATACTTTAAATCTCTAATCGACACATATTAATTCAATTATTCAAATACTTCGCCACTTCGGAGTAATATTTAATTCAAATACAATATGTGAATCAATTCAAACAATGAAACAAACTACTGTGACACAATATTCGGAGTAATAAACTAATATTTAATTCAAACACAATACATCGATTTCTATATTTACAGAGTATAATTTATATAAATATATAATGGATAGAAGAGTCAAAGAACATAGAAGATAAGAAGAACAAAAAGAATTTACATGTCTCAGGCGACAACTTACGAACCCCTTTTTTTTTTTGTCGAATGAAATTTGAAATTTTAGAAATTGGAAGCGATCGATCGGTCACTGATATATCATATATCCCTTATTCCTTTCAGCAACTGGGCTGAAATGCTTGAAAAGAGAGGAAAAAAAAAGGTCCAAAATTATATGGACTATTATTCAAGACATAATATATTTGGGCCCCTAAAAAAATTGGGCCCTGAACAAATGTCCACTTTGGTCCCCTATTGAGCTGCCCCTGCACACACCATCATCATTAATCATCAATATATACTACCGAGACTTGTATCATGATCTAACGGTTGAAAGGATACTACGATATCATTAGACCAATGGCCACTTAATTTGATAGGCTACTAGTATTTGTAAAAAATTGTAGGTTACTCAAATTCGTATATTCTTCCGTGAACACCAAATTCGTTTAATACTTATGGAATAAATAATATAAAAAAATAAAATTGTATTTTTAAATTAATATTATTTATTACTCCCTCCGTCCCATTACAAGTGTCCACTTACTTTTTGTACTAAGTTTTCAGAAATCTCACTAACTTCATTCTCTATCAATCAGAAATCTTCTCTTCCAGAATAATTTCTTTTGATTGGTTGAAACACAAACCGGACACTTGCAATGAGACGTCTGAAAATGGAATGTAGACACTTTAAGTGAGACGGAGGGAGTATTTAATATTTATAATATTTTGCACAAATACAAAAATGTTTACATTATTTTACATTTTCCGGATAATCTTCTAACTAGATTTTACATATATAGAGTAACATACAATTTTTGATAACCTACAAAATCATTTTAAAATACACTATAAACTAATACGCATATTATATGTTTGAATTACATTCACGTATATGAAGTCTTAGGAACAAATGGCCTGAAATGATACATAAGTTATCTAAATTATTAATAAAGGTAATATGACTATTCTAAATGTTTAAAAAGGTACTCCGTAATATGTTTTTCAACTTTTTATCAAAAAGTATTACAATTTAAAAATGTATGAAATTATATTGAGGTAATTTTAGCTAAAAAAAGTATCAAGTTTTTCAACTTTTGGTATTTTTATGTTATCTTTTTGGGTTTTTAAATCATTAAACTTCATGCATTTTTAGTTTTGATTGAAAATCGATTACTGAATTTAAATTGAAAGTTAGTATGAATTATGAGTGTGATTTAAGTGTGAATTACGAGTGTGATTTAAGTGTGAATTACGATTCGAATTTAAGTATGAATTATGAGTTCGATTGGTGAATTAGTTTGATTTGGGTAATTAATATTCACAATTGAATTCTTAATTCACAATTAATTAAACTTGAAATTCACACTAAGTTTTAATGTAAGTTCAAATATGGGATTTCAATAAAAATTAAAAATGTTGAAATTTTTAATGATCTAGGATCTAAAAAAGGTAATATAACATAGGAAAATGACCAATGAAGAAAATGTAATTTTTATGGGAATCACTTGTTTCATTGATAAAAATTCATTTTTATTATGCATTATCTATTTATACAGTATAAGTCAACAATGCATAATATATGTGTATTTTATCAAATATACAAGTAAAAATATCACTCCCAAATTTTTATAGTTGTCAAAAAAATGATGATGATGTGGTTGACATCTACTTTGACGATGAAATAACTGCTAGCTAGCAATATTATCTCAAATTAACATAATTTCAAATTGTAATACTTTCTAGGTAAGCCTTTCAAAAAAAAAAAAAAAAACAAAAAAAAAAAAAAACAAAAAAAAAACATACTTTCTAGGTAAAAATTAAAAAAACACAACATTTTCGGACATCTAAAAAAGCCGTACCTTAATTAACAATTTTAGATAACATACATTACATTTTTAGACTATTTAACCAACTCTTAAAGAATTTATACAAGAACACAATCTTCATGTTTATATTACAAAAACCTTCCCTGGTTATAATATTTTTTATTAAGAATTAATTATTATTATATTGTATATCTAACCTAATGATGCAAAGTATTGGAAGCAATCGTTTCATACCAACCCGATTAATTAACTTAATTCATTTCCAACCTTCATCATGTAACTATGTTACTTACTTTCTTAGCCTCTACCAATAAAATGAAATTATTGTAACTTAATTAACATATATTCTTAATCTTAATATATCCTTCAATTCTATATGTTCTTTAATCTTTGCTTGTAGCAATATTAAAAGTTTTAGGACTCGGTCTAAAAACCTTATCACAATTACTGTAATTTAATAGGCACTCATGATGTCAACAAAAATAAAAAATAAATCAAATAATAAAAATTAAATGGATAAACATCATAACAATGGAAAACAATATTAAAATATTAAGATTTGGTAAAATGCTTTAGGTGTTAGTTTAACGATCGCTTTCTATAAACAAAAGAACATCGTTTTCTAATTCTGCGTGTGGGTTTCTCCGGCGAAGTCTTCATCGATCAAATTGCCACGTGGCAAAACGTAAAACACCATCTGACCAACACCATTACGCCACGTCATCATATAATGCTCCTATAAACATACCCCACCTCAAATCCAAAAACCCTAACAAATTCTCTCATTAATTTTTTTTCTATTTTTCTTCTCTCTAAAAATGGAAGGTTTAATTCCCTTAGTTTATAAGGCTATCATGCAACAAAGGAACACCGCCGGTCAAAATTTACTCCGGGCAGCACTCAACGAGTCGCCGTCTGCTTCTTATGTCCGGTTACCGACCGGTGAATCGGGTCGCTTTCAAGTGTCAAACTTTCATATTTTCCGGTCAGATCAACACGGTTTTTCAACCTCTTCGTCCCCTTCTTCGGCCACTCATCGGAGGACTTCTACGTCGGAGTTCAACCGCCGGTCCGTTACCTGATATAAAGATCAAGAATTATTACGAATTTATGCAACGTGCCTTTTGGAAAGCCAAAAGGTGCTACATAGATAATTTCATGGAATAAAACAAAAACTGGGTTTGATGTTAATTTGTGGATGTTTATATAATCATAATCATGCACGCAGTATATATGTGATCATAAGTGTTGTTGTACGCGTGTGTTTGGTTTGTGATCAACCAAAGGGAGGTCACAAACTGTTTGATTGTTGATATGCTTGGAAACAATTTGTAAAGCGTATAAGAAATTATTGGAAAAATTATATATTGCACGGATTCACTACAGGAAAAAAGCTTTTCCCGGACGACTCTTGGGGACGATTTTTCGTCCCAGAAAGTCTTCCCGGACGACATATCGTCCGGAATGAGTCGTCCCGAAAAGTTCGTCCCGGAATGTTTTTCCGGACATAATTTTTTTCTTCCCGGACGGGGGGTGGGGCCCACATTGACTTTCAACGCTTGCCTTCGTGGACGCTTTTTCCGGACGACACTTCGGGACGACAAATCGTCCCAAAAGATATAATATTGAAATAATACTAATTATTTATTATTAATTATTTATTAATAACAGAAAAAAGGAAAAAAAACCCGGACGACTCTTCCTGGACGACAAGTCGTCCGGAAAGCCCCCTGCTGTTTCGGGACCAATTCGTTTCTGCTTTTTCCAGCCGTATTCGATACGGCACATTTCAAATATCCAAACCTGCTACATAAATAAGATTATACTTTCACAAAATACCACAATAACATTAAAAAAAATATCCAAACGCGACAATAATTATCCATACATTTTAAAATCCGGAAAAACTATAATATCGTTTACAAATCAACTAAACTTAACATAATTGTCTTGCAACAACCGAAAAAACACCCAACAAAAGCATACTTGTCTTCAAACACACCAAACAAATTACAAACCGGCAAATGGATCGTCATACAAATCATCATCATTGTTACGGCTCGGGCGCGGAGTATTGGAATTGGAAGTACCGGTAGGATACCCAAAATTTGGTTGAATATCGGGAGGGACTTGAAGATTATTAAAACGAAAGATTTGTTCAATTTGACTTGCCGTGTAGTATGGTTCCATTGGTGGTTGGTGGCTCCGACCGGTAGAAGATGAAGATGCGGAATTACTTGCTGACTTTGGTAACTTTGGCCCCACTCCGCGTTGGTGTCCGGTTCACTCACCCAAAACTTCATCCATGATATCGGTCTCGTCTCTTCCCGGTTGTTCATTTAGCAATCGCTTCATTTCTTTCTACAAGGTTAAACAAATATTAATATTATATATATATATATATATATATATATATATATATATATATATATATATATATATATATATATATATATATATATATATATATATATATATATATATATATATATATATGTATGTATACTAATATACTTATATATACACATTTCGGGACTTTATATATATATATATATATATATATATATATATATATATATATATATATATATATATATATATATACCATTTGACTTATATTTATATTTATATGTAGTACACCAAAATCTATGAAAATTTATTACTTACGTAATCCTGTTTTGGTTTGAAAGCGTTAGTCCACGTGGTTCCGTCCTTGGGTTTGTGCAAGAGCTTGTAATTTTTGATAGGACCGAAAGGTTGCGGACTGTGCTTTACCTTATTATCGTTCTACAAACACACAAAAAATAACTTAAATGTATATAAATCAAATAACATATTTTCTAACATTTTATCATTTATATAAAACATTAAAAACAAGGAGGTTTAAGTAATTTACCAAATGTTTAATTATCGATTTGCTTCCATGCAAACTGTGGTATTGGACACAAGACCGGTTTTTTGCATTTTGCTGACAACGCTTTTGGTATTCTTCGTTAACCATCAAGTCAACAAAAGGATTCCAGAGTTCGGCTTCAACGTCCGGTGGTGGGTGGGAACGAATAAAATTCATATCATTAGGAAATTCGTTTACAAGGTCTTTGTAATAACCTTGTTGTTCACTTTTTGCGTTTTTCCATCTATCCCCCGCTATCTTGCTAATAGCAGCTCGGACTTTTTGTTATCTCTCCGATTGTAGCCAAGTTTCAATTTTAAAGAAATTCTACGAAAAAATAATAATAGATATATTAGAAGATTGTATATAAGAAACGCATATATATACATATATATACACACACACACACACACACACACACACACACACACACACACACATATATATATATATATATATATATATATATATATATATATATATATATATATATATATATATATATATAAATAACACGTATATATATACACGTGTATATATGTATGTATATGTATATGTATATGTATATGTATATGTATAAGTACTATTTAGTTAAACTTACGCGGATATTAATCCACACTAATTCTTTTGAAGAACTTGGCACATCCGCCCAACACGCGTAATGTTTCAGGAACTTTGGGGACCTAACAACACTAGCTATCAAATGCATGACCAGAGATTATACCAGAACAATTGTCGAGTATATACAAGTGAAGTTTATCCTGAACATCCCGGGCCAGAGATTTGAACACACCTTTACTTATAAATTTACATAACGAGTTGAACAAACGAAACTCACATGACCTAATTGGCCCGTCCGCATATCTGCCAGGACGATTAAATCTCGTGTGTATACCTTCAAGAGACATTGAACATGCAGTTAATGCTTCATCGGCAACGTACCCCTCAGCTATACAACCTTCAGGCTTAGCTTTATTTCTAACATAATTTTTTAGTTTTTTCATGTATCTCTCAATTGGATACATCCACCTCATGTAAACAGACCCTCCATATATAGCTTCTTCCGGTAAATGCATGACCAAATGAATCATTATGTCAAAAAAAGCGGGAGGGTAAATTAACTCGAGAGTACATAACAGTTTAATCAATTGTTTTTGAGCTTTCAACATGTCTGCCACCATTAACTCTCGAGCACAAATTTGCTTAAAGAATGCGCATAGCTGCATTATTGGTGTAGAAATGGTTTCGTCCAAAAACGCGTTAACTCCGACCGGTAATAATCGTTGCATCATGATATGACAATCGTGAGATTTCATGTTCGTAATGTTGGTATTATCCTTGTTCACTTTGTGCCTGAAGTTTGATCCAAACCCATCTGGAAGTTTTACTTCTTTAATGAATTTACAAAAACTTACCCTGTCTTCGGGTTTTAAAGAGTATTTGGGAAGAGGTTTGAAGAATTGCCCATCTTTTTTACCATTGGTTTTAGGTTTGAGCCACAAATCTTTTCGAATACCCAATTTTTCCAAGTCAACTCGTGCATTGTGAGTGTCTTTGGACTTGTCATTCATTAATAAGGTACCCAAAATAGCCTCCAACACATTCTTTTCAATATGCATGACATCCAAGTTGTGTTGCAGTGGAAGATATTTCCAATACTCAAATTCCCGATAAATAGAAATTTTAGTCCAGTTGTGACGACAATTAGGAGGACGTTTTCTTTTTTCACCAACATTTGTATGATTTTTACCGGGATTACCAACTGGCAACAAATCTGTAAGTTGGTTTTCGATATCAGCTACTTTGAACTTTCTAGGTTTAGAGGTATGATCAACCTTACCATTGAATTCTAAGCTTTCTCTGTATGGGTGATTCGATTCAAGGTTCAGTCTGTGACTGAAAAAAACAATTTTGTTTTTCACACGCATAGCAGGAGTGTCCTCGTTACATGTAGGGCATGGTTTATAGCCTTGGCCACTCCAACCGGACAAACTACTACGGGCAGGATAATCATTTATGGTCCAAATAAGCATTGCTTTCATTTGAAAATACGTGTTTGTAACTGAGTCATGTGTAACAACCCCTTCGGACCATAAAATCTTCAGTTCATCAACTAAAGGCCTCAAGTAAACATCAATATCTTTTCCAGGTGATTTAGGACCAGGAATTAACAGAGTCAACATGAGAGAACTTTCTTTCATACATATCCACGGTGGCGTATTGTACGTTGTCAATATGACTGGCCACATGCTGTAAGGATTATTCATGTTGCCGAATGGATTGAAACCATCAGCAGCCAACCCTAGTCGAACGTTTCTGGGTTCACGTGCAAAATCCGGATATCTTTTGTCAATTTCTTTCCAAGCTCGACCATCTACCGGATGACGCATCTTACCCTCTTCATTGCACCGCCCAGTAGCATGCCAAGTCATATCCTTTGCAGTGTATCTGGAACTGTACAAACGTTTTAGTCTTGGAGTTATTGGAAAATAACGTAAAACTTTATTAGGAACTTTTTTCCCCATTGTGCGTTCATCTTTCCATCTACTCTCTTTACATATTGGACAGTTTTCCAAATCCTGGTATTCTTTATAAAACAAACAACAATCATTCTTACAAGCATGTATCGCTTGATACCCTAAACCGATCTTTCTCATCCACTTCTTAGTTTCGTAAAATGATTTCGGAATCGTGTTATTTGGGGGATGTGATTGTATGAGTAATTCTAACAATTGGTCGAATGAAGTATTCGTCCATTTGTTCAAGACCTTAATGTGTGTTAACTTGGCTAAAAACTCTAATGAGGACAACTTGCTACCGGGATATAGCTCGATTTGGGTGGAGTCAATTAAATCCTCAAGAGCAGTTGTAATCGTGTCATTCATAGTCTCATCGTCTTTCGGACCTTCCTCCTCAAAGTTAGGAACTTCCTCCAACTGAATATCGTGCAAGAAATTTCTTAGAGGGTCCGTTGTGTTGTGTACTTCGGGTGGTTGTGGTAGTTCACCGTGATGCCGCCATATGGTATAAGAGGGTTCAAACCCATATCTAGTTATATGGGCTTTTATCTTTTTTAGGTTTAAGAAAAACCGTATTACCACAATCTTTACATGGGCAACTACACTTACCGTGCGAATCCAAATTGTTCTTACACCTCTCAATAAATGCATTAAGACCACTAATAAAGTCAGGATTAAATGTATGTCGTATAGTAGTCCACCTCTTATCAATCGTCATAGATATTCCCTAATTAAATCAAGTTTAAAACAGCAAAAAACTTTAAAATTAAAAACACTTAATATATGTATAATCAAAGTCGGGTGGTCCAACTATGGAAGGCAACCTAACCCACTCTCTGAATGTTTTGTCTCAACTATGGATGCGCACAACTAATTTAATAGTTAGCAAAAATTTGGCAGCATTTCCCCTAAACTCCCCAAATATGTCGTATTAAACGCATATTTGTAGGAGTAAAGGGAAAATGTGTTCCAAATTTTTTGTAACTAGTAAATAAGTTATACGCATCCACATCCTAAAAGAGACAAAACACACAGAAAGCAGTCCCAAAAAGGGGACCTTCCAAAGTTAATTTTTAATAAATTAACCTTGGATTGGTATTCTATAGGATTGATTAATTTCGAACCTAAGGTACAACTATTCCGAAATTAACCACTAAACCTAACAATGTTCATAAAACAATAAGCATAAACATAAACAGAAACATAAACAATAACATTTACACTTATACTTATACTTATACAAACTAAACATACAACTTTCATCATCAAACCCATCAATTTACTAACTAAATAAATACTTAATTTTCTAATTAAAAAAATACATAACTAAACATAACTTAATTTTCAGTTTATATTAATTAAAAAAAATATTAATTTTCAACCTACATGTGACAACCCGGAAATTTTCGACCAAATTTAAACTTAATCTTTATATAATTCCTACTTAATAAGAAATGAATTTTAATAAATCTTGAACCTCTGGAAAGAGTTTTACACAAGCTTTTGGTCACCATTTTATTCCGACGATTCACGAACGTCATAACTTGATTTAATTGTTTAATTATTGTGTATATATATGGATTTATATATATTTAACTTGAAAATATGATAATTAAATATCTCATTAAGTATATTAACAAAGTATTATATATATATTTTCATACTACTAATTTAAAGAGTTTTCAAACAATATATATATATATATATATATATATATATATATATATATATATATATATATATATATATTACTATTTAAACGACGTAATTAACTTATGTTAAAATGTATTTACATATAATGTATTACGAGTGTAAATACATCCTTACAAGTATTGAATACACTTTATAATATACCAATACATATAAAGGATAGCTATACTCGTATTTCCGTTCAATTTCCTCAAGAATTCTACTCGCATTCATACGGTATTTTTACCCGTATTATACACAGCTTCTAGAAGTATTTACTATTGGTATATACCAATAGAAATCTGCAATTATTTGTGTAATATGTCACCCATGACCTAATCAATTTAATATGTCATGCATGACTTAATACAATTTAACTTATCTTAGATATTTTCACTAAAAGCCAAAATTATAAGCTTATAAATAAGGACCATTTTAACTCATTTTTACTCCACATTTTCTTAAACTAAAAACACACACTTGAATGCTCTCATATCATAATTTAATCTCAGAAACTTTTCTCTTCATAATCAAGGTAAAATACTTCTCAAAATCCTTGTTCAATTCCTTGTATAGTTGCTATCTTATTATACTTATAAAACTTGTAAAAACTAGAACTTGTTTTGGTGAACACCAAGCTTGTTTGAAAACCTAATCTAATCTTTCTAACTTAACTCTAATAACACTTATTTATATGTATTATGATGTTATATTAAGTTAATATACGAACTTATTACTTGTACATATGAAGAACACCTTGAAACTTAACATATATCCTTTAATCTCCATTCGGTAAAAAGCGGGCTGTTTTGGGTTGGGAATTAAAAACCTATCTTAGACTTTGAGTTAGAGGCTAAGACTTTGAAAATATGTTAATATATGTAAATAAGACTTCCAGTATTTTTTTCATGATTTTAGACAAAGTGGAAGTATTTTATCAAAAATCATATATTGGGTGGATGCCGGGATTTTTCCAAATCTGTCCACCGACACAAAAAAGAGGGTAAAGCTCTAAAAATTACTACTTGGGATGAACTTTTCGAATTGGTTTTGTAAAATTTACTTCTTAATGAATTCATAGCAATTTGATTCACTTTAAATGGAGTTGTAATGAATATTTAGCGAGCAAAACAAAATCTGCTAAAATTAACGTTGTATGGACGAAATTTATATTATAAAAACTATATTAACCATATCCTTGTTAACTTTTCCTATATCCTATATATATTTGGACATGTTATCAGTAGTATAACAAAAATTATAATTTTGGTTAATTCTGTGATTGTATATATGTATAATAATATTCTTGGTACGTCCTAACACAATAAGTATACAATACGTTATGATAAATCCTAAGACAATACGTACACAATACGTGTAACATCCCGCCTTTTTCCGTCAACTTTTCCGTTTAACTATTTTAAACTCCGTTATATGTTTATAACATCTCCCGTTAATACGCGTTTTAATTATCTTGTTTTAGGTAATTTAACGCACCCGATTGCAACTTGAGGGACTAGTTTCGCCAAGACACCAAAGTGGTGACTAGCCACTTGACTAGTCAACCTCTTCCACCTCATTTCTCCATTTAGTTTTCCTTTTCATCTAATACTTCCACCATTTCTTTAATTCCATCAAAAAGCAATTCATCATCCATATTCAATCGATCAAGCTTCGGGCCAAACAAATTACATATTTGAACTCCTCGTGATCTCCTCTTCGATTCCATACCGATTTCATCAAATTTGGGTAACTTTCTAAAATCACTAATTTTATGTGTTCTTGAGTTTTTGAGTTAAAAGGTTGTTAATTAGTGTCTATGGCTCAAGTCTAGTATGATTATGTGTTTTGTATGCTTGTTCTTGCTATTTTGGTGTAACTAGCTCATATTGAAAGAATGCTTGTTTAATCTTGAGTTTTAGGTGTACATATGTTATTTGATGATGAAAATTCATGTTTTAATTGTGTTCCTAACATCACTAGCTTCAAATTGGTATGTAGTTTGACATGGATTAGTTTCATAAGCAAGATTGTTGATTTTATGATTTTGGGTTAGTGTTTGATAAAAGTAAATTGAATATTTGATGCATTAAATGCTTAGCAATGTTAATTGTAAGTGTCTAGTTGTGTTGTATGCTTGATTATCTTCAAAACGGCGTATTACACATGTGCATTAATTTACCGAATCATAATATGGCATTTATGAACTTGGAGTAATAAATGATGAGCATTAATGGTGATTTTGATATAAGTTGTTTGGTTTTGATTGAGTAAATGCGTTTAGTTATTCTCCTTGTCAAATTACCTTTCTCATGTTATATGATATGCGTTTTAAGTGTTTTCGGTGCATGAAATATGTTAAAATGAGTTTTGGTTCGTTACTTAAGTTATTTTTTTTCTGCAATCAGCACTTCCCCAGGTTATGCGCGCCGCGCGTGCACCTGCGCACCGCGCAAATCAGAAAAACCAAATAAATGGTTCCCTTGGTCGAGTTCTGACCTGGTATTGCACATGGGTGCGCGCCGCGCAACCCATTGCGCACCGCGCAAATGGCCCAGGCCAACTTCCTTGTCTTTAAACGCTCCCAAAATGTTTCCCGCTTAACCGTAACTCCGATTAACATGAAACTTGACTATTATGCTCGAATATGACTTCTCATCATGATAAAATTGTCGGACACCCGACCCGACCTCGTTGACTTTGACTTTGACCAAGTTTGACTTTTAGTCAACCTTAACCAAACGATTATACAATCGTTCTAACATGCTCAACTACTTGTATCTTGCATGAAACTTGACAATTTGATTCACATGCTTTATTAATCGAGTCGTATTGAGCCATAGGACTAACTGAACATCTTTGACCCTTCGTGACTATCGTTATTGATACAACCTATTTGTTTAGGTCAAGACTAGCATTGTTCTTTGCACACGTTACTTGTCGAAGTACTTTTTGTTCGTGCATACAAGGTGAGATCATAGTCCCACTTTTACTTTTTTTTTTTTTGAACTTACTTTTGGGATGAGAAAACATAAACGTTCTTTTAAACTAAGTGAACACAAGTACAGGAAAACAAACATTCTACATACGAGTTTGAACACAAATCCTCAATTCGATTATCATTAGTTACACTTGACGGGTGTAAGCGAGAACTTATGTTATATGGCCATATGGGTTTGACAAACCCTCACTTCGGACGGTTCGCTACCGTCTACGGGTGAAATATATTTTCGAGAAACAGTGTATGTTCTAACACTATTATGATGGGGTTCAATGGAAGGAAACGTTAAGCCTCGATAATTGGGTGCTCGTGAATATTAACTTTTAGAATGTATTACTACTTTATTAATGTTGCAAATCTTGTGGTTCGACTTACCTTCATTCACTTACTTATTTAAACCTATGATTTCACCAACGTTTTCGTTGACAGATTCTCTATGTTTTTCTCAGGTCCTTGAACTTAGGTGATACATGCTTCCGCTCATACTTTTTGATACTTGCATTGGATGTCGAATATACTTGCATACGTGGAGCGTCTTTTTGGCTACTTTAAACTATGTCGCACGTGTTTCATATGAACTATAACTTTTGTAATGTACTTGTCTTGGGAATTACTTTTGTAAACATTGAAACATCCTTTTATGAAATGAATGCGACATATTTTCGGTCAAACTTTGTTATAAATGCTTATAACCATGTAATGGGACCATACGTAGTCGACGCCGTCACTTGACGATTTGTCGGGGTCGCTACAAGTGGTATCAGAGCCTTGGTTGTAGGGACTTAGAGTTCATTGGTGTCAAACCCAAGTCATAGGGTACATTGGTGAGTCTAGACTACAACCGGCATATAGACTTGACATAGGAATTACTTGACTACTTGTGCATTTATACTCGAACTCTCTCACTCATATCTACTCTTATTCTATCTAAACCTTGCGTTGTATAATTTAATTGACACGCCACCTTGACTATATGATGTAATGTCGAATGCACATATGAATTAGGGTAATATAATTCCCGGAAATTATATTACGGTGACTCATATGAACATACCGACATTATGACATAAAGAATTTAAGGCAAGTCAAGGATAATTTTCTCTTTATCTTTATTCCATATCACGGTTAGTATTATTTAGAATACTAACCAACGGTATTCTTGTGTTTTGAAGGAACAATGGCTCGTCGACGCGCCCCTCCCGAAACTCCCGAACAAGCTTTGCAACGCATGATAGCCACCGCCGTGGATGCGGCCATGGCCGGTCACTCGTCCAACAACAAAAATAATAACAACAACAACAACCAAGGAGCCGGTAACTCTAGCGAAGGGTGCTCCTACAAAGCTTTCATGGGGTGCAAACCTCACTCTTATGATGGGACCGGTGGACCGGTTGTGCTTACTCGTTGGTTTGAACAAACCGAGGCCGTCTTTAGCATAAGCGGTTGTCGGGATCAAGACAAGGTCAAATACTCCACCCACACTTTCTCTGGGATTGCTCTAACATGGTGGAACACCTATGTTCAATCGGTGGGTACAGATGAAGCTCATGCCCTCTCTTGGGCCGATCTAAGGGAAAAGATGATTGTTGAATATTTTCCGCGTGAAGAAACCCGCAAGCTTGAGGAAGAACTAAGAGCTTTGAAAGCGGTCGGAAACGATCTTAAAGCTTATAATCAACGCTTTGCCGAACTATCCTTGATGTGTCCTAATCTTGTTAACCCCGAATCTCAAAGGATTGAGCTCTACATGCTCGGTCTTCCAAAAAGCATCAAACAAGGGGTGATGTCATCCAAACCCACTACTCATCAAGCCGCTATGAACATGGCTCGCCAATTAATTGAAACGGTTGACGAAATCGTAGTACCGGCTCCTAAGGCCGAGGACAAGTCGGGTGGCAACAAAAGGAAATGGGAAGCCACTCCATCAACTAACTACAACAACAACACCTTCACCAAAAAGCCTTTCAACAACGACGGCAAGAAGGGTTATGTCGGAAACTTACCTCTTTGCAACAAATGCCACAAACATCATTACGGCGAATGTAACAAGCTAGTTTGTCACCGTTGCCAAGGAGTTGGTCATAGGGCCAACAATTGCACAAGCGCCGCCCCCGTCGCTCGAAAGGGGCCCAATCCTCCAAGAACGGCCACTTGTTATGAATGTGGTCAACCGGGTCACTATAGGAACGAATGCCCGAAGAAGAAAGCCAACCCCAACAACCGAGGAAGCCCGAGACGATAACGAATTAGTCACGGGTACGTTTCTTCTCAACAACACTTATGTTACATGCTTATTCGATTCGGGTGCCGATAAATGTTTTGTGTCTAAGACTTTGGCTCCTACTCTTTGCACTCCACCACACCCTTTAGATACTACTTACTCCATCGAAGTGGCCGATGGAAAACGCTTAAGTGCCGACACATATTACCGGGGGTGTACTTTAAACATTTTGGGTAATAAATTTGAAATTGACTTGATACCCATGGAACTAGGGAGTTTTGATGTAATAATCGGTATGAATTGGATGGTCAAAAATAAATCTCACATTCTTTGCGATCTTCACGCAATCCGAATTCCTATCGAGAATGGTGAACCATTGATTGTCTATGGCGACAAAAATTGCACCGGACTCAATCTCGTTTCGTGCCTTAAAGTTCGAAAGCTACTTCGCAAGGGTTGTTTCGCGATTCTTGCTCACGTTAAGAAAGTCGAGGCCGATGAAAAGCGCATCGATGATGTGCCAATTGTTAGTGACTATTCCGATGTATTTCCCGACGAATTACCGGGTCTTCCACCTCATCGACCGGTTGAATTTCAAATCGATCTTATTCCAGGAGCCGCACCCGTAGCGCGTGCACCGTATAGACTCGCTCCATCCGAATTGCAAGAATTGCAAAGTCAAATCCAAGAGTTACTTGACCGTGGTTTCATTCAACCTAGCCATTCACCATGGGGCACTCCGATTTTGTTCGTTAAGAAGAAAGACGGATCCCTACGAATGTGCATTGATTATCGTGAACTAAACAAATTGACGGTTAAAAACCGATATCCTCTTCCTCGCATCGATGACCTCTTTGATCAACTACAAGGGTCTTGTGTATATTCAAAAATCGATCTCCGTTCGGGTTATCATCAACTAAGGGTTAAGGGGGAAGATGTCTCCAAAACCGCTTTCCGGACTCGTTACGGTAGTTACGAATTCCTTGTCATGCCTTTTAGTCTCACTAACGCTCCGGCGGTGTTCATGGATCTCATAAACCGCGTGTGCAAACCATACCTCGACAAATTCGTTATCGTGTTCATTGACGATATTTTGGTCTATTCTAAAAGCGAAGAGGAACACAAAGAACATCTCCGACTCGTGCTTGAACTCTTGAGAAAAGAACAACTCTATGCCAAGTTCTCCAAGTGTGAATTTTGGTTGAAGGAAGTTCAATTCCTCGGTCACGTCGTAAGTGATCAAGGCATTAAAGTCGATCCCGCAAAGATCGAAGCCATTAGTAAATGGGAGGCTCCTACTACTCCTACTCAAATTCGTCAATTCTTGGGTCTTGCCGGATACTACCGTAAATTCATCAAGGACTTCTCCTTAATTGCTCGTCCTTTAACCGCGTTAACTCACAAGGAACGAAAATTCGTTTGGACATCCGAACAAGAAACCGCATTCCAAATCTTGAAAACTAAGCTAACCACCGCTCCTATCTTGTCACTTCCTGAAGGCAATGATGATTTTGTTGTATATTGCGATGCCTCGAAAAACGGTTATGGGTGTGTGCTAATGCAGCGAAAGAAAGTCATTGCTTATGCCTCTCGACAACTCAAGGTTCACGAACGAAACTACACGACACATGATCTTGAACTCGGTGCCGTCATCTTTGCACTTAAGTTATGGAGACACCATCTTCTTGGTACCAAAAGTACCATCTTTACCGATCACAAAAGTCTCCAACATATCTTCGATCAAAAGCAACTAAACATGAGACAACGAAGGTGGATTGAGACCTTGAACGATTATAATTGCGAGCTTCGTTACCACCCCGGGAAGGCAAATGTAGTGGCCGATGCCTTAAGTCGAAAAGAAAGAGCGGTGCCTCTTCGTGTCCGAGCTTTAAACATCACCATTCACTCCAACCTTAATAGCCAAATTCGTGTAGCCCAAGAGGAGGCTCTTAAAGACAACCACATCGGACGTGAACTTTTAAACATCCTCGTCTCTCGATTCGAAGTTAAAGAGAACGGACTTCGATATTACGCCGGAAGAATTTGGGTGCCTAGATATGGCGACTTACGAAACCTCATCCTAGACGAAGCCCACAAATCGCGATACTCGATTCATCCCGGCGCCAATAAGATGTACCATGACCTTAAAGAACAATATTGGTGGCCGAATATCAAAAAGGAAGTTGCTAGATACGTTGCCAAATGTTTGACTTGCGCTAAAGTCAAAGCCGAACACCAAAGACCGTCCGGGATACTTCAACAACCCGAGATCCCACAATGGAAGTGGGAAAGGATCACGATGGATTTTATCACCAAACCACCGAAAACGTCGGGCGGTTATGATACTATTTGGGTCATTGTTGACCGCCTCACTAAATCCGCGCACTTCCTTGCCATGAAAGAAACCGACAAAATGGAGAAACTTGCATGACTTTACGTTAAGGAGATTGTAGCCCGACACGGTGTACCTTTATCGATTATCTCCGACCGAGATGGTCGTTTCGTCTCTAGATTTTGGCGTACGTTACAAGAAGCGTTGGGGACGCATTTAGACATGAGTACCGCATATCATCCCCAAACCGATGGGCAAAGTGAACGTACCATACAAACATTGGAGGATATGTTACGGGCTTGCGTTGTTGATTTTGGAAAAGCTTGGGACAAGCACTTACCCCTCGCCGAGTTCTCATATAACAATAGTTATCACGCGAGTATTAAGGCCGCACCTTTTGAAGCATTATATGGCCGAAAATGTCGCTCTCCTCTTTGTTGGGCCGAAGTGGGTGACGTGCAAATTTCCAGGCCCGACCTCATTCACGAAACCACCGAGAAGATTCTTCAAATCCGAGATAGGCTTCGGACGGCCCGGAGTCGTCAAAAATGCTATACCGACAAAAGACGCAAAGACCTCGAATTTCAAGTCGGTGACAGCGTCATGTTAAAAGTCGCACCTTGGAAAGGTGTCATCCGTTTTGGGAAACGTGGGAAACTAAATCCGCGGTACGTTGGTCCTTTCGAAATCTTAGAACGTGTTGGAACCGTTGCGTATCGTTTGGATCTTCCGCCTCAACTAAGCTCCGTCCATCCTACTTTTCATGTATCTAACTTGAAGAAATGTCTTGCCGAGCCCGATATCGTCGTTCCTCTCGAGGAACTTACTATTAATGACAAACTTCATTTTGTGGAGGAACCGGTTGAAATTGTGGACTACGTCGAGAAGGAATTGAAACAAAGCCGGATCCCGATTGTCAAGGTCCGTTGGAACGCCAAAAGGGGACCCGAGTTTACTTGGGAAAGAGAAGATCAAATGCGAAAGAAACACCCTCATCTATTCCCGGTTCCGGAAACGTCAGATTCCGAGGAAGAAACAACGACTACTACGCCTACCTAAATTTCGGGACGAAATTTCTTTTAAGGTGTAGGTAATGTAACATCCCGCCTTTTTCCGTCAACTTTTCCGTTTAACTATTTTAAACTCCGTTATATGTTTATAACATCTCCCGTTAATACGCGTTTCAATTATCTTGTTTTAGGTAATTTAACGCACCCGATTGCAACTTGAGGGACTAGTTTCGCCAAGACACCAAAGTGGTGACTAGCCACTTGACTAGTCAACCTCTTCCACCTCATTTCTCCATTTAATTTTCCTTTTCATCTAATACTTCCACCATTTCTTTAATTCCATCAAAAAGCAATTCATCATCCATATTCAATCGATCAAGCTTCGGGCCAAACAAATTACATATTTGAATTCCTCGTGATCTCCTCTTCGATTCCATACCGATTTCATCAAATTTGGGTAACTTTCTAAAATCACTAATTTTATGTGTTCTTGAGTTTTTGAGTTAAAAGGTTGTTAATTAGTGTCTATGGCTCAAGTCTAGTATGATTATGTGTTTTGTATGCTTGTTCTTGCTATTTTGGTGTAACTAGCTCATATTGAAAGAATGCTTGTTTAATCTTGAATTTTAGGTGTACATATGTTATTTGATGATGAAAATTCATGTTTTAATTGTGTTCCTAACATCACTAGCTTCAAATTGGTATGTAGTTTGACATGGATTAGTTTCATAAGCAAGATTGTTGATTTTATGATTTTGGGTTAGGGTTTGATAAAAGTAAATTGAATATTTGATGCATTAAATGCTTAGCAATGTTAATTGTAAGTGTCTAGTTGTGTTGTATGCTTGATTATCTTCAAAACGGCGTATTACACATGTGCATTAATTTACCGAATCATAATATGGCATTTATGAACTTGGAGTAATAAATGATGAGCATTAATGGTGATTTTGATATAAGTTGTTTGGTTTTGATTGAGTAAATGCGTTTAGTTATTCTCCTTGTCAAATTACCTTTCTCATGTTATATGATATGCGTTTTAAGTGTTTTCGGTACATGAATTATGTTAAAATGAGTTTTGGTTCGTTACTTAAGTTATTTTTTTTCTGCAATCAGCACTTCCCCAGGTTATGCGCGCCGCGCGTGCACCTGCGCACCGCGCAAATCAGAAAAACCAAATAAATGGTTCCCTTGGTCGAGTTCTGACCTGGTATTGCACATGGGTGCGCGCCGCGCAACCCATTGCGCACCGCGCAAATGGCCCAGGCCAACTTCCTTGTCTTTAAACGCTCCCAAAATGTTTCCCGCTTAACCGTAACTCCGATTAACATGAAACTTGACTATTATGCTCGTATATGACTTCTCATCATGAGAAAATTGTCGGACACCCGACCCGACCTCGTTACTTTGACTTTAACCAAGTTTGACTTTTAGTCAACCTTAACCAAACGATTATACAATCGTTCTAACATGCTCAACTACTTGTATCTTGCATGAAACTTGACAATTTAATTCACATGCTTTATTAATCGAGTCGTATTGAGCCATAGGACTAACTGAACATCTTTGACCCTTCGTGACTATCGTTATTGATACAACCTATTTGTTTAGGTCAAGACTAGCATTGTTCTTTGCACACGTTACTTGTCGAAGTACTTTTTGTTCGTGCATACAAGGTGAGATCATAGTCCCACTTTTACTTTTTTTTTTTTTGAACTTACTTTTGGGATGAGAAAACATAAACGTTCTTTTAAACTAAGTGAACACAAGTACAGGAAAACAAACATTCTACATACGAGTTTGAACACAAATCCTCAATTCGATTATCATTAGTTACACTTGACGGGTGTAAGCGAGAACTTATGTTATATGGCCATATGGGTTTGACAAACCCTCACTTCGGACGGTTCGCTACCGTCTACGGGTGAAATATATTTTCGAGAAACAGTGTATGTTCTAACACTATTATGATGGGGTTCAATGGAAGGAAACGTTAAGCCTCGATAATTGGGTGCTCGTGAATATTAACTTTTAGAATGTATTACTACTTTATTAATGTTGCAAATCTTGTGGTTCGACTTACCTTCATTCACTTACTTATTTAAACCTATGATTTCACCAACGTTTTCGTTGACAGATTCTCTATGTTTTTCTCAGGTCCTTGAACTTAGGTGATACATGCTTCCGCTCATACTTTTTGATACTTGCATTGGATGTCGAGTATACTTGCATACGTGGAGCGTCTTTTTGGCTACTTTAAACTATGTCGCACGTGTTTCATATGAACTATAACTTTTGTTATGTACTTGTCTTGGGAATTACTTTTGTAAACATTGAAACATCCTTTTATGAAATGAATGCGACATATTTTCGGTCAAACTTTGTTATAAATGCTTATAACCATGTAATGGGACCATACGTAGTCGACGCCGTCACTTGACGATTTGTCGGGGTCGCTACAATACGTCTTAGTTAATTCTAATACAATACGTATAAAATACGTTGTGGGGTAATTCTAAGATTATATATATATATATATATATATATATATATATATATATATATATATATACCGATTATTGGACTGTTGGACTTTTCGGACTATTTTGGACTACTAACAAAGGACTACTAACAATGGACTACTAACATAAAATGTTAAAAATTTTTATATAAGTATTCTATGAACTTGCTTTATTTTATTCATATGTCGTATTATTATCTGAATCGTTATTATTGTTATAGGTTCGTGAATCCAAGGACGACGGTCATATTTTTAATAAGTTGAAAACTTATTATTAATATACTTTTACTATTGTGAGTATATAGTCTCATTTTTAAACTCTAAAAATATTTTGGGATGAGAATACATGCATTTTATGTTTTACGCCATAGACACAAGTACTTAAAATATATTCTACGTTGAGTTGTACCACTTTGCATATCTTCCCTAATAGCTTGGTAACTAATATTTACATGTTGTAAGAACATGTAAGCGCGAATCCTATTGATAGATCTATCGGGTTTGACAACCCCAACCGGGCTAGTCGCTCTAGTATCGTAAATGGTTGCATAGTACTTCATTTTTACTACACTTGGTACAGTGTAGGTAGATTTCATAATAAAGGGAATATGCCACATTAATAGTTAAGTATGGTTACCGAAGCACTCAACAACTTATAGAATACTTTTATACTCTTGCGAGTGTACATATATTTATAACTATAAAATCTTGTGGTCTATATTTATATTGATGATAAACCTATATATCTCACCAACCTTTGTGTTGACTGTTTACGCATGTTTATTCTCAGGTCCTTAAAATTTTTTTCCGCTGTTGCATTATCTGAGCAAGCTGTGCATGGAGTCTCATACTTTTATTTAAATAAAGCGTTGCATTCAATAAAACCTTTGTCATGTATTATATTCGACTGTTACGTCACGTGTGTAGTATTTGGAAACCGACGTATTTTGGGAATTATTTCTTAAATAATCGCCCACTTGTTTAAAAATGCATTATGTATAATAATGATGTGCTTTTTATGAAACGAATGCAATATTTTCTAAAACGTATCATATAGAGGTCAAATACCTCGCTATGGGACCAATGAGAACGTACTGCGTTTAGAGTAATATGGACGGGTCATTTCAGTTGGTATCAGAGCGGTGGTCTTAGCGAACCAGGTCTTGCATTAGTGTGTCTAACTGATAGTTGTTAGGATGCATTAGTGAGTCTGGACTTCGACCTTATCTGCATATTAAAAATTTTGCTTATCATTCTTGTTGGAAATTACCTGTTTATCATCTTAAGTCTAGACGCGTCTTACTGCAATTATTGCATAGGTAGTATATAGACACATATTCATATCTTATCATATCTATCACGGTAGACTTTGCCTGACATCTTCCGTAAATTCCTTTGTAACTTATGGGATTTTGGTATTAAATATACATATGTAAATTATGTATTAAGAATATCAATCTAAGTCCTAAATCTTTTTCACATCAACAATCATTCCTCTGAACATGTAAGGCGGATTCTTCACAAAGCTTGAGTTCATCGGATTATAAAAGCTATTCCGATATGGAATTTCATTTAAGCTCCGAGAGCAGTCTAACCGTAATGAACCAACCAATTAGTCATCACCTCTTCTGGATGAATTAGGGGTGGGTTCGTGGACGAATTAATCAATTTAGACAATAAGAAGGCGATCTGTTTCATGAATCTAATTCGCCTCTCGGTGGAGAACATGAGGCACTTACCGGCGAACTCGTTCGTAACACCGTTTTCTCTCTCCTTTCCAGGATATGCCGCAACGAGTATAATATTACTAATATTATTGAGGCTATTCGACCTTTACTCCGTATCTTGCATGGTGAATTATTTAGTAAAAAAAAAAATTACTGTCATGAAAAGCAAAACTTCATTAGCAAGTGCATCCTACATCATTTCATTCCCTTTATAAAGCTCTTGACCTCTCTTTTTATTCAAGAAACTTTAAACATCTTCTTTCACAATACAAAACAAAACAAATTCTCATCATCTATACTCACATCAAACCACTACCAGCACCAGCACCAGCAATACCAACAACATCACAAGCCTCAACATCGCAAGCCGCATTACGAGCATCAACATCATACGCACCGCAGGCACAGAGGGATACCAACAATAATGAGTGATGAAGTATTAATTCATTATTTCATTTACGTTGAAGAAATATTCCGCGGCGATTATGTAATCTCTAAAGTTTTAGGGATTATTCATTTCTAGTTCCAACCGTAAACCAAATGAGATTAATATAATATTAACTCATTAAATCCATATTACATCTGAAGAAAATATACATACATATATTTTCATAAAGACTGTAATAAAAATTTTTTTGTACAAAATATTACTTGTGAAATTTTATTTTAACGGGTAGGTAATACCCGAGAAATACTTAAGTTCACATTAATATGTTACACTGTACATTTTCAATGATGTTTCGACAATCGTTAATTACTCTCTCTCCTTTCATAGCAATATACATCATTTCACAAAATTCAAGACAAACATTTTTCATACCAATTCAATTACATATTCTGATTTTGACAGATCAAAATCCAAGTCAAGATTTAAGAAGTGCCATCAATCTTAAATTCCTACATCCTTCAAAATCATACTTTAAATTCAAACTATACTAGAACATCACTTTCATTCACAGAACTCATAAAGATGTTCGTATCATTCAAGATTCACGACGAATTCATTATACGGATATTGACGATGACAACCTGCGTCTAAACCCTTCAAAATTCTTGAAAACATCTCAACTAAGGAACAATCGAGAGAATGAACAAATCACACGATACATACGAAGAATATATGCATATAGATATGCATTCGGAGGACACTTGAACCTAAGCAAAGGTTCAACACGTATCCGTGTCAGATCCTTTAGCATTATTATTACCCAAAATAACTTTACAATACCTTTTCAAAATAGCGAATTTTGTCACAGCTCCAAAAAGACAACTTCGACTTTTCATCCGGAGTAGCCTTATTATAACCTTGATATATACGTTGTCTTTTCGCCATCGTTACTGGGGAACCTTTTATATTTCACCACATTAGTAGTAAGTTTACCAGCAACTTTATTGCTCTTTGACTTAAATCTCTCTGAAAGATCACTATAAAACCTTGTCATGTACCCATCTATATCTTGTAACAATAATTGTCATACCAAACCCCAGGAAGCATCAATAATTATTCTTGAATCTCACATCATTTCTGCATATACATATAACGTTATTTCCTGGAATTATAATTCTGAAATCCGGAATAGCACTTCAGCCTACGAATCAGTACTATGAAGTTTTGAAAAAGCTGAATGAAGCAACAGAAACTGTAGACAACCGTAACAGTCAAAAGTTGATGATAAAGAATATTGTGTTAGCAAAGCACAGAAAAAGAGAAGGTTTGGAACTGGAAACGGATTGAGCAAACCCTGAAGGAGGCTGTGGACAAATCACAAGGACGAAATCTACCTTCAAAGAATCCAAATGATTCGGTGTCTGCTAAAATCCTTAGCAAATACCTTGCTCCTTACTCTAAAACCCTTGCGGACAATA